>NW_014582809.1:1944-7136 GCF_000485595.1 Priapulus caudatus
CCGTGACGAATCGCTGCGCTCACTACCTGCTGACGGGACACAACGCGTCGTCACGCTACGACCCGACAGCGACCGCGTTCTTCGACCTGGTAGGTAGCATCCATGCGCGCGCGTGGCGCGGTGTGGCGTGGTGTGGTGTGGCGTGGTGTGGCGTGTCACAACGCGTCGTCACGCTACGACCCGACAGCGACCGCGTTCTTCGACCTGGTAGGTAGTATCCATGCGCGCGCGTGGCGGATCGAGGACCAGTGCATCGTAGGCTCTGCTAAGACACGTTCGGTGTTTTCCACACATTGCTGCAGTTCATATGTATTTATATATACATATATATTTATTTATATACATATGATATATATATATATATATATACTGTGCGTGTGCAAGGTGTATGATCATGGGCAATCACAAACACAAACACACTGCACACTCTAAGACGGCAAGCAAATCCATGTCTAATATGTTTTAAGTACGTATATGTATATATATATATATATACATACGTATGTGTTTACGCATATCTTCGTGTGGCATGTCTGTGCGTGGGTACAGGGGGAACATGCTTGCTGTATGGCATTGCACAGGCGCTTTGCTCACGGGTTTCATCAGACACGAGTCTGTTTCGGTCAAGTGCGCTGGAGTAATTGCAGAAACGTGATCACACAGCAAACATTAGGCTGGAAATTGAAGGTGGGGGGTGCGTGTGTCGATTTATTCCGTCTCGGAAAAATTCCTTAAGCTGATTGCGTAACGAAATGATTTTGTAAGCTCTCTCTCTCTCTCAACGTCGTCGCTCTCTCGTTCTCTCGCGACATCGCCTCCTCTCCGGCGCTCTTCATCATCCTGCGTCGAGTCTCGTCTCCTCTCTCATCCCTCGTTCTCACGTGCGCTCACACTCTTCTCGATCTCTCTCGTCTGCCTCTCTCTCTCACTCCTCCTCTTCGTCTCAGCTCTCATCTCTCTCTCTTTCTCTCGCCCTCGTCTCGTCTCCTTCTCTTGCTCACTAGTCTCTCGCACCCTCGTCCCTCTTGTCTGCATACAGTCGGCACAGGGCGCGGGTATGTGTCTAGTCGCTGTCTCTCCTCTCCCGGCCTCTCGGTCTCTCTCTCAAGTGCGGTCTCGCTCTCCTCTCTCGCGGGCGTGTCTTGTCATTAAGCTCGAGAGGTTCGTCCTCTCCTAGGCGCTCATGCGTGGGGCGGTCAGATGGGAGGTCGTGGACGGAGGCGGAGAGGCGGGGTGAGAGCTGCGTGTCAGTGTGGACCACCTGGCTCCCGGCGGGCCTCGGTGCGCTGCCGGGGTCGGGTCTGGGTGGGACGTGCGAGTCGGATCGGGTCGGACGTCGTACTCCGGGACGCTCGTCGTAGGCGTCGCGTGGGTCGGGTCACGTCAGGTCTGCCGGGCGCGCGGCGTCGATCCGTCGGCGGGGGCCGAGGCGGGCATGGCGCGGGGTCGTCGGTGGGGCGGCGCTAGCGGGGGGGGGTCGTCGGGAGGTTGGGTCAGGGGCGTCCGCCCGCCGGCCGGGGTCTGCCGACCAGGCGGACGGGGCCGGGGGGCTGGTGGGACGTCGGCGGTCGGGGTGAAGGCGCTCCCGCCAAAGGTCATTTAGGGCTCCCGCGACTATCCGCTTTGGCAGTGCTGATTCGAGCGTAGGGCGCAACTAGTGGACGGACAGATAGAGTCAATGGCCTTGAGTCGTGCGGCCGGGGGTTCATCGTGCAATGCGTTCGCTTCTCCGACATCGAGGGGACGCGTGCGGAAAAAATGGAGTGGCTATGGGGCACGGGGTTTGGGCGGTGAGGGCGGCTCCAGGCTCGAATCCCTTCTGGTCTCTCCTCGTCCACTTTCTCGTCGTTTACCTCTTTTATTGTGCTCCCTGATTCAGCAGAGAGCTCGCTTCTTCTTCTCGTCCATCTCTCTCTCCTGTTCCCCCCTCTCTTGGCAGTGTGTTCTAATGAAGTTAACCGTTCGCGCTCTGTTTCGGCAGGTGAACCATGATCCCTCGCCGCTGCGAGGCCGTGTAGGACACAAGGATAAAGGCGGTCGTTTCACCTTATAGATTAAATTGGACTACACTGGCTACTTTCGACCTTTCTGCCAGACATTTAGGAAGTTATATTGCTCGTTCTCTATCGAGATCATGGTCAAACGATTTCTTTACGATTCGCAGGCGCTCAAGTATGTGTCGGTCTAGCCTAGTACCACTCTCAAGCCGCATAAGCTACTTTCCGCTCTCCGAACAAGGGAGCGAGTACACTCACACGGCTCTTTAGCGGCGAAATCCCCTTCTGCGAACAGCGTTTGTCTGGAATTTTTTCAGCGGTCTTCGGTCTCCCTATTCTCATCTCGTCTTTTTGATTTTATGGGTATATACCAACTGACTTGACCATCAAGCTTCTGGCCTGCTGTATAAATATCCACGCTTTCTAGACATCTCATCTCCTCACTGCAAAAGAAATCACATTTCTAAACAAGTTCATAGACCCTATCCGTCCAGTTCTCTTACGAAATTCATCATCTCAGTCTAAAGCTCTCTCGTGCTCTCAGCAAAAGTCCCTCAAACCAATGATTCTTTCTCTCTCTCTAGTCATCTCGTCTCATGCCTATCTTACATACTATTAAGAAGTCTATCTATTTTCTCTACAAGAGTTGTAAGCCACGACTCTCTCTCTCTTTCGTCGATCTTGCTCGCCAAGTGTATCTTCAGCGCCCAAAGTTTGAGTCTAACACGGTGGTAGAGGCTTGGCTAGATATCAAGATCGCGTCGAATGGTGGCCACGCTGCAGAGGGGGGCTGGGATAACAGGCGTGAGCGCCCGACGCCGCGGGCTACGGCACTGAGTGGAGCAGGCCATGTACGTTGTCCTCGTAGTTCTCCGTACGAATATAGAGTCTCCTTGGTGATATATTACCATTCGTGACTCGATCGCACCTCAGCGTACAGTATCACTCGTTCTTGTCTTAACTCGACTCGTCCGCTGCGTCATCAAAGTTTTTCACACTTTCTTATATCAATTACAATCCAATCGCCCTTCACCAAACCGTCTGAAATGGAAAGAATGGCGCTGCTCTTCTCTTTTGCTCTTTCTGTCCTCAATACTCTCTCTCTCGAACCTCTCTCTCTCTCTCTCAGTTCTCGGAGCACCCACCCCCTCGTCTTTCTTGCTGTCAGCATGTGGCCTGTTATTGACTCCAGTTGAGATTGTTGGTGCAAACATTGGCATGTCACCTGTTTTATAACTCAGGAAATGACAATTCGTGATGTAATTAGGCGAGGTGAGCCAGCGTGTATTCACTATATTTACTACGTTTACCTGTACAAAATTACTTACCGTATAACTATACTACGCTGTACCATTAACTATACTGCTGTACCAGATTACTTACCTGGTAGCCATTACTTTACTCTGTACTTAATTACCTAACATTATATTATACTTACGGCTATATCTATAAACTAACTCTGTAACCATTACTTAATTAACACTATACTAATACCTTACCTAACGACTATACTTGTACCTCTACTGAATACCTTTACCTATACTATAACTTACCTATAACTGACTCTAACTGATACCTATACTATACTTACCTATACTATACTTACCTATACTATACTTACCTATACTATACTTACCTATACTATACTTACCTATACTATACTTACCGTCTTAACTAATACCTTAGCCTATACTATAAGAACTTACCTATACTTACTATCTATACCAATACACCTATACTGTACCTATACAATAGAATACTTTTAATTTAAGTCTAGCTGATAACTTATGGGTACACTGATGACTGGATACCTATCTATACTTACCTACGACACTATACTTTATCCGTATAACTAGTACCTTAACCTATAGCACTATACTTACCAGACCGCCCGTAGCACTATACTTACCCTAATACTATCATAGCTTACCTCTACTAGCTACTATACTTACCCTAGCACTATACTTACCTATACTAATAAACTTACCTATACTATACTTACCTATACTATACTTACCTATACATATAAACTTGCATTACCCTCATAGCTATAACTTACCAGGTACACTTTACTATACACTAAAATACTAGGTAAGCTTACCGGGTACAACTATACTTACCATACAACCGTATACTATAGCCTATAGCTGAATAGACTATACCTACACTATACCATATACTGATACTTAACGTACGTATACTGTATATACCTACACCTGATTACTCTGAACGACCATATCCTGGGCGAAGATACTTACCTCTACTATACTTACCTCATACTATACTTACGCTATACTGATACTGGTACCTCTACTAGGTAACTGACCTATAGCATAACATTAAACCTATCACACTATACTTACCTATACTATAACTTACCTAATACTCATACTTACCTCACTATAACTCACCGTTCTAACTGTAAATAAGCTATACTATACTGATACTTAACCGTATATAAGATTTTACCACTAGCTCGTATACTTACGCTATACTATCACTTACCCTCCTAAGCTAATTACCTACACTCTACTTAGCCTACCCTAACTATACTTACCATACACTATACTTACCTATACTCATACTTACCCGGGTATAGAGCATAATATCTTACCTTACAGTAATTTACCTATACTTATACTACCTACTACTGAGCTATGACTTACCTACACTATACTATACCTATAACTATACTTACCGTACACTGATAGACACTTACCTATACCACATACTTTACTAATAACTGATACTTCCTGCTAACTATACTTACTACACTATACTACTTACCTATACTAAGATACTTACCCGGTACCACTTGAGATGGTACGCAGTACGACTCAATACTGTACCTAAAAATACTATACTCTAACCTACACTATAACTGTTACCTAATAAGCTATGACTTACGCGGGTATAACATAACTGATACGCGTGATAGATACTTACTATAGATACTGATAAGTGTCTTTACCTATGACATGCTATACTTTTACGTATAAAGTTCCCTTTTGACATGATTCATTACTTACATATACTATAAAACATACTTATAGACATAAAGATGATGTTAGGGTATTCTATAACCTACCTATAAAATAATTGTTTATAGTATACATATATCTCATACTACACTTGTCTACAATTACACCTATACTATGCTTGCCTACATGAGTAGCTTGCCATACTATACTCCGT
>NW_014582810.1:6711-7131 GCF_000485595.1 Priapulus caudatus
AGAGAGAGAGAGAGAGAGAGAGAGAGAGAGAGAGAGAGAGAGAGAGAGAGAGAGAGAGGGAGAGAGAGCGAGAGAGAGCTAGACGGCGCATCATTCGTACGATACGTTGTCCCGATTAAAGCCGTAATATAATGAAAATCGACGTCCCTGTGTCTAAAAATGCCGCGGAGTCCCGACGGAGAACCGCCTCGCTGATAAAGTAGCCAGCTGGCGGGCGTACGCATGCGCGGGTGACGTCACACGCTGACGTCACGGTCGTTAACGAGGACGGGCGCGGGATTAATACCTTAATTAAGTTTTATTTAAATTTCATTTTTTAACGAATCGTTATCGTCGCTTACGACCGCTGCGGCGCTACATAATGTTCATGATTATAATCAGCGGCCATATTGGTTTCGTCAACAGCTGCCGGCATATATA
>NW_014582811.1:1918-2858 GCF_000485595.1 Priapulus caudatus
TCTATCTTAATCCTGTGCGTGGATCTATCTCTGTTATGTCTGTGGATCTATCTTAATCCTGTGCGTGGATCTATCTTAATCCTGTGCGTGGATTTATCTTAATCCTGTGCGTGGATCTATCTTAATCCTGTGTGTGGATTTATTCCTGTCATGTCTGTAGATCTATCTTAATCCTGTGCATGGATCTATCCCTGTCATGTCTGTGGATATATCTTAATCCTGTGTGTGGATCTATCTCTGCCATGTCTGTGGATTTATCTTAATCCTGCGCGTGGATTTATCCCTGTCATGTCTGTGGATCTATCTTAATCCTGTGCGTGGATCTATCTTAATCCTGTGCGTGGATCTATCTTAATCCTGTGCGTGGATCTATCTTAATCTTGTGCGTGGATCTATCTTAATCCTGTGCGTGGATCTATCTTAATCCTGTGCGTGGATTTATCCCTGTCATGTCTTTTTATTTATCTTAATCCTGTGCGTGGATTTATCTTAATCCTGTGCATGGATTTATCTTAATCCTGTGCGTGGATTTATCCCTAGCTGTTATGTCTGTGGATCTATCTTAATCCTGTGCATGGATCTATCTTAATCCTGTGCGTGGATCTATCTTAATCATGTGCGTGGATTTATTCCTGGCATGTCTGTGGATCTGTCTTAATCCTGTGCGTGGATTTATCCCTGTCATGTCTGTTGATCTATCTTAATCCTGTGCGTGGATCTATCTTAATCCTGTGCGTGGATTTATCCCTAGCTGTTATGTCTGTGGATCTATCTTAATCCTGTGCATAGATCTATCTGAATCCTGTGCGTGGATTTATTCCTGGCATGTCTGTGGATCTGTCTTAATCCTGTACGTGGATTTATCTCTGTCATGTCTGTTGATCTATCTTAATCCTGTGCGTGGATTTATCTTAATCCTGTGCGTGGATTTATCCCTAGC
>NW_014582811.1:6085-7130 GCF_000485595.1 Priapulus caudatus
CTCCCTCTCCCTCTCCCTCTCCCTCTCCCTCTCGCTCTCTCTATACGTTTCCACGTCAGCAACGCATATTGCTCTCGGTTGATACACTAACAAGTTTTTCTCGTTGAAAATCTGTATCCTGTTCGCCGGGGGAATACGGGATTTGAATCCTGCAGGGACACACGTGCTGCTGATGAGGCAGCCTAATATGTTTTTCCACTTCTAATAAGACGTCCCGCTGAGCGCTGTGAGTAGAGCAGTCCGTGACGGATGCAAAGCGGGGGAGAATTCCGTCCGTCAGCCCGCCATACTGCCCTGACGCCCATCCACCTGCCTTCCCACCTACCCACCTCCCCTTCCACTAACCTAACCGCCCGCTCTCCCCCGCAAGCCCGACACCGTGTCCGCCAAGTCCGACCTACCGTCAACCAACTTGCTACGGCCTGCCTATCACTCCACACACGTACACCATCACGCGTGACCGTCCGCCATCCCACCCTGTCAGCATTCCTTCCTGCCCGTCACCCTACCCACTACTCCGCACGTCTGCCATTCTGGTCACTCGCCTGTCCACCAGTCCGCCTACCATATTCAAGCAATCCTCCCCCGTGTTGGCAGGCTGTGGTCATGAGCTGCATGGCCACACGCCCACTGCCTGTCATCTCGCCCGGTGATCACGTCGCCTATATATCCAACTACCTGACCGGCAGTCCCTCGGGCTGACGTCGACCAATTTTGTTCCGACAATTAGATGCTAAAACTTCCGCTAGGGGGAGAGGGCTATTAGCGGCGTACGCGGTTCCTTTTCAGCGCGCGGTGCCACGATTGATCTGCATCGTATAAACACATTATAGACAGATTTCGTTCAGTAATCACTACCCGTGAGAGAGAGAGACAGAGAGAGAGAGAGAGAGACGGCAATAATATACACACCTATAGAAACATGCTCGCAGTGGTGTCGCAAGGACAAGGAACTTATCCCTACTATGTATAATCTAGGAATGCTAAGCTTACAATACCTATGTTGTAATATATATTATATATAGTATACTGTATGTGTATAAAT
>NW_014582812.1:0-7128 GCF_000485595.1 Priapulus caudatus
TGTCGGTGTAGCGCAGTGCGTTGTGGTGGCGCGCGGCGTATGCTACTACTTACTCTGCTGGGCTTACTTGCTGGCTTGCTTACTACTTCTGGGCTTGCCCTTGAGGGCGTGCCAGCTGCTACTTGCGGCTTTGCTTGCCCTGCCTGCCTGCTGCCCTTACTGCAGGTGGCTGCTAACTGCTGCTGCTGCGCGGTGTGGCCTGCTGCTGCCTGGGGTTGTAGCTTTTGGCGTGGTTACTCTGGGCCTGCTGCCGATTGTGTTATAGCTACAGTTTGTTGCTACAATCGTTTTCTAAAACTACTGATTTCTCTCCTACGCTTACCAAGCTCCGGGAATATCAGCAGCAGCAGCAGCAGCAGCAATCATTTATCACACCTATCGTGGATGGTGTCTAACCATTCGAAATTCATCTATCCCAGAGAGACAGTTGATACAAGATTGCGTGGGCACAGGCTTTGCTGTTGCGAAGCCTTTGAGCCGCTGCCCGGCGCGGATGGAGACGCCGCAGTTCCGCGGGATAATGCGCACGCCGGGACCGCGGGGATGTTCAAGTATTGAAGCGCTGGTTCGGCAGTGAGACGTTGCGCCAAATTTCCGCGAGCGCCCGGCGCACCGTCTCCACAGCGCCGTCCGCGGTGTTTCTTGTAGTTTTAGAAAGATGACAGTGTTTTTTATAATATTTGACGAAAAAAGTAGTTAAATTGGAGGATTATAAGAACAGTTAACAAAATATCGCTTCAGTTCATTCTCCAGATTAGCTAAATCAAAAAGATTTAGAATTTAATTATGAACAAAACACAATTACAATTGCGTTTTTAAAATTTCACAAACCAAAGAAAGGATAGAGAATTTAATAGGCAACCAAGTAATTTTAAAAAAATGCACCAATATTCCATTACCTAAGGGATTTAATTTTAATGAATATAGGAGGTTATAAACTATATGATAAGATGTCCCGAACTTTAAAATGTAGGTTTCCATGTGAGCGGAATATTATTCATGGGCAGAAGTAGCAAAATTATGGAAATCATTACCTATGAAAGCCCCGAGTGAAATTTATTACGAATGCCACAGTTTTGTTGAAACCTTCCTTTTCCGAAATGAACAGTGGAAAGGTTGGACTAACTTAATTAGAAAGAAGTAAAAAATTTACTAATTACGATTAGTTGTTACAATTTACGTTAATTACAATAATTGTTAAATGTGTCCGTGAATTTCGACAGGTGAACAGCCAAAAAATTGCATTCGCAGCAACAAAGAATGCCTGTAACAATTACCAGCAATTAATTATAATGTTTACTTGCTGCCCCCGAGCGGCTACTTGATTGCGATGGGCGAATTTGATCACAACAGATCCCGTTGTTCAAGAAGATTCATATATTTTGTCCACGGACGGAACTATAATTATTGCCCGGTATTAATTGATAATTTATTTCAGGTTATAACATACCCGTGACATATATAATCACGCTTGGAAAAACAGCGCTATTTGTTTTTTTTCTTGCAATTATTAATTATGTTGTTATTTTTGCGAAACATTATTCAACACTGTAAGGACAAGATGCGGAGTTTGCCATGGACTGGATCCAAAATAAGTCTTAAAAACAACGATTAACAATTGCCTACTTGGTTAGGAGTTTTTTATTTTTCGTTAGGACGTGCGAGAGAATTATAGCTGCTTTTTCGATGTTTTTTTATAGTCAAGACACATTGTTACAATTTTTGAATAAAGATGATTATAAAAATACTTTTCTGAAGTTTTTCTGTTGCGAAATTGCCCGGGCCGTTCTTTTTACCTTGTTGGGATTTTTTACAGGAGGAAGATTCTATGTCTTCCGTAATGTTTTTAAGGAGGAAAATTTTTGCTTTTTGGTCTATGAGGGAGAATAATTTGGCTGGAATTGAACAATGTTTCACACTAACTTTGTTTCGAAACTGGGCCCCGGCGGCCATGGGTTTTCATTCGTTTTAACAGGACTATGGAATCCACCGTTGACCTCGGACATCTGAACCACGTAAAAATGGCGGGTCCTTCCTCATAGCCGGTTACGTAAGTAAAACACTGATGGATGGACGTAACATGGCATTTTGACGGTCACACTGGGAACAACAACACATTTTCTTCAATAGCAATCTTCAATAATGAACTTCAAATAGCCCGCCCACAACCATTCTGGCAGTTGGATGCACCAACCTAACCCTACCCCTCAACCTAAGCCCCCATTTTACCATTTTTTTAGCGTTTTTTACATTTCGTGTGTCGCGCTAGGTACCAACCTGTGGGCGGAACAATACAATTGAATTCAAATAATTCAATTTTTGCTTGCTGTAGTATCGAGGCCCCACGCGACAGCGCCTAAGTTCTAATGTGAAGATGAATCATGTTATTGTTGTCGATAAGGTTCACTACTGTAGCGAATACATGCTGGTGGGCTGGTCACGTCTAGGGCTGGCCCAGGGTGCGCTAAAATATTTACGCCACCTGTGCTTCCGATACGGCGGATTTGGCTATTGACACCTATTATGTTATGGCGTTATAAGAACATTGGTGTGTGCCGAATTGGCACTTTTTGCTTCTACAACAGACTGATGGTGTGGTGGTGGTGGTGGCGGGTTTCCATTAATTTCTTTGATTCTTTACCGCTCATTTCTCCCCCCCCCTCCTCTCTCTCTATATATATATGTATCACCCTCCTTACCTCTTCGTTCGCTCTTCTCTCTCTTCTCTCTTCTTTTCTCTTTTTCTTTTCTCTTCTCTCTCTCCTGCTCTCTCGCTCTCTCTCTCTCTATTCTGCTACCCCTCATACTCTCTCTCCCCCTCTTCCCTCTTCCTCTCGCTTTCTCTTCTCTATCTCTGCTCCCCGCTCCCCGCTGCTCCCCTTCCTGTCCACTCTCTCCCCCATCCCTCTTCTTTCTCTCTCCTTCTGCTCTATCTCGTTCGCGCCTCCCCGCTTCTCCCCTTCATCCCCCTTTTCTCTCTCTCTCCCCTCTCTCTCTCTAATCTCTTCCTTTCCCCGCTCTCTCTCTCTCTATCTGTCCCCCATCTCTCTCTCCCCTCCTCCCCTCTCTTCTCTCTCTTCTGCTCTTTCTCTCTCCTCTTTCTTCTCTTCTCTATCTGTCCCCTCATCTCTTCTGCTTTCCCCTCCTCCCGTGGCTCCCTCTCGCTCCTCTCTCTCTCTCTATCTCTCTCGCTCCCCGCTCCTCCCCCCATCCTCCCTTTCTCGCTATCGCCTCACTCCGTAATTGTCCCTCACATGGCGTCATTTCGTTAGACTGGTACTCGCTCCCACCTCGATTACCTTCGATTGGGGAAAAAGCCATTACATTCGAGTTAACTAACCCCGAGAGAGGTGGCGGCGAGTACCCAGTTCTATTATTTCGTTATTAGCTGCTACGGAAGAGGAACTATCCGTGGTGTGGTGGATATTGACTCGTACAATTTTGATGACAACGACGGAAACCGTAACGATGATAGGTGATCGATAATAGATAGGTGATCGATAATTTAGATAGGCGGGATAACAGCTGCCCATTCAGTTCCGACATGATGGCTAGGATTTCGACAGGAAGTGGTCAGCGTTTAAAATTGGACTACCGGTTTCACGGAAATTCCCCTTGGTTGTATATTTAAAAAGAATTTTGGTTTGCCATTTTTTTTTACATTAAAGAAGTACTAACGGGTCGCTAAAATATGTATCGTCAAATTCTTACCTATAGATTGTTTCCAAACTAGTTAAAAAAAAATCCAAAAAACCTGGAACGATTTGATAGTTGATCCTGACATTAATTGCTTGCCCGTTTGGCTATGTATGAATCCCACGAGTGCTAGTTTACCATTCGGAACATTATAGTTGATAGGCATTTAACCATAAAAAAGCGAAACAGAATTCATGTGAAAAAGTGTAATATTTTTTTTTTTAAGGCGGTTTACTATTTACGGTGACGTAATTCCTTAAGGAATGTATGTCAAAACAGGACATATTATACAAAATACTGTCCAAACCACACAACCACAAGAGCTACAGGATAGGTCAACACAAGAGCTATATGTTCAAACATGGGGATATAATACCGTACTGTCAACTGTAGTTACTGTCACGTGCTTACAGGAGCTAGAGAGATATAAATCTATTATCTCCCGCAATTTACCACCTTCGATTTGCTAGCATTAGAGTAAATTAAGGAAGGGGCGGCATTCTGCGACGGTTTGTTCGCCGGTGGTTGTGAAAGGACAAATCGGGGTGACAATCAGGTGACAATCGGGTGACCAAGGTCAGGTTGACAATAGGTGACAATCGCGGTGACAATCGGGGGGCTTGACAATCAGTTGGGACAATCGGCGGTGGACAATCGGGGTGGACAATCAGGGACAATCGGGCTGACAATCAGGTGGGACAATCGGGTGACAATCGTGATGGCTGACATCAGGTGACATTGGGGGGTGACGCAAAATGTCGGGTGACAATCAGGGACAATCAGGTGGACAATCGGGTGGACAATCGGGGTGACAATCACGGTGGACAAATTGCAAGTGTACAATCAAGTTGGACAATCGGGTTGGACAAATCGGTGCAAGCGGGGTGGACAATCAGGTGACAATCAGCGTGACAATCCAGGTCTGGACAATCGGGTGAACAATTCAGGTGAACCAATCGGGTGACCAAATCCGGGCTGGACAATCGGGTGACCCAATCGGGTGGGGACAATCAGGTGACAATCAGTGGGGGACAAATCAGGTTGGACAATTCGGGGTTGACAATTCAGGTGACAATCAGGGACAATTTCAGGTGACAATCGGGCCTGGACAACTCAGACGTGGCAATCGGGGCTGACAATCAGGTGACAATCGGTGACAATCACGTGACAATCGGGTGACAATTTCGGGGTTGGGCACAAATCGGCGTTGACAATCGGCGGTGACAATCGCGGTGACAATCAAGTGACAATCAGCGTGGACCAATCCAGGTGACAATTCGGGTTGGGGACAATCAGGTGACAATCGGGGACAAATCGACGGAGATCTTAGAGTTCAATTCCACCAGACTTTGATATAGACGTGAACACGGCGGTGTAGGTTATGGCCAATTGTTCTGTAAGAATAGCGTAGTTGTAGGTCGCATCCTCTAACCAGGGTACGGCCGCCGCGCTGCGCGTGTCTGTGTGTGTGTGTGGTGTGTGTGTGTGTGTGTGTGTGTGTTTTGTTGCGCCGCTGTGTGTGTGTGGCTGTGTTGCTGTTGGGTGTGGTGTGTAGTGTGGTGTTTTGTGCGCGTGTGTGTGTGTGCGTTGTGTGCCTGCGTGCGTGTGGTGTGTGGTGTGTGTTGCGTGTGCGTTGTGATGTTGCGTACGTGCTGCGTGTGGTTGCCGTGTGTGTGTACGTGTGTGTGTACGTGCGTGGTGTAGGCTTGCGGTGGTGTGCTGCAGTGGCGTTTGCGTTGTGTGGCGCGCGAACCTGTCCACTCAGAAGGGGGGATTTCCGGACGGTATTTATGGCGTTAAATTGTAATTTTCGCGTGGGCTTCTCTTTCGCTTGCGACGCGCTTAATAACAGGTCACAGCAATCTTTTCTTTCTTCTTTCCTTTTCTTCTTTCTTCCCGACAAGCGGTTTACCTATTACCCAACACACACATACGCCGCCACACGCGCCGCACGCACGCAGGTACGCCACCCACCACACACCACCCACCACACACACCACACACACACACAACACACACACCACCCACACCACTCATTTACACCAGCACGCCGCGGCAGGCCACACACGCCACGCTCACCACACTTTTCGCCGTGGCCCACGGGCACGCCACACGTACGCGCGGCGCGCGCACAGGACACCACACTTACCGCCGCGCACACACGGCGCGCCCACGTTACACGCCACCACGCACAAAACGCACCACGCACAAAACCGCTGAGAAATATTTCAACAATTATGAAAAATACACGGTTAAACGCATGTGTTTCCATATCGGTCGGACAGGCTCTTCATTTTGCAAACAATTCAACAAATGTATTGACCGCTCTCTCTTTCTCTTCTAAACTCTCTCTCTTCTTTCTCTCTCCTCGCTCTCTCTGTCTTCTATCTCTCTCTCCTCTCTCTCTCTCTCTGCTTCTCTCTTCTCCTCTCTTCTCTCATCTCTCTCTCTCCCCCCTGTTCTCCCGCTTATTTTCTCTTTTCCCTTCTTCTCGTCTCCCTTCCCTATTTGTCTTCTCTCTCTCTCTCTTTTTTCTCTAACCTTTTCTCTCTCTCTCTCTCTCTCGTCTTCTCTCTCCCTTTCTCTACCTTTTCTTCTCTTCTCTCTTCTCTCTCTCTCTTCTCTCTTCTCTCTCTCTCTCTCTCCTCTCCAATCTCTTCTCTCTCTCCCCTCTCTGCTCTCTCTCTCTCTTCTCTCTCTCTCTCTCTCTTTATTTTCGAGTATGGTTATACGTTTTATAATTCGGTCAAGTAGTCGCTTTTCAATCTGTTCGCAATTAACGCTCATTAATATTATTTTCATTAATTTTATCACTCATTAATTTACTCGGACGCGTGAATCGCTGTCACAATTCTAGCGATGAAGCTCAAATATATCACCCTCTGATCGATTCGGCGTTGATGGCGAGCGTCGCCATGGCAACGTGACGTGGCATGTTAATCGGTCGGATGTTGGTGTTTTCTCCACGTAATTAAAATCTCGATAATAAAAAGTCGAGAGATGCGCGGCTCTGAGCGTGCGATGGTTTGACGGTTCTTTTTAAAGTTTTTTGTTTGTTTGTTCAATATAGTTATAGTTCTAAGTTGGGGTAGGAAGCGCGTAAAGGAAGAAGGAGGAGGACGTGGACAAGAAAGATGATTAGGAGGCAGAAAGGCAGGAGGAAGACTAGGTGCAGGAGCATGAGGAGGAGAGAAGGAAGAGAAGAAGGAGGAGAAGGAAGAGAAAGATGAGGGGACGGCACAAAGACAGGAGAATGAGGTTTGAGAAAGGGATGAGGAGGAAGGGACAATGGTGACGAAGAATAGATAAAAACTGAAGTGAAATCGGCAGCAGATGGGCGAGGGTGACAAATTCATAGAATGGTGATGAATTGGGAAGTGGTAGCGAGAAAGCGGCAGATGAATGTACGAGGAGGGGGTGAGGGAGAGAGAA
>NW_014582813.1:0-3195 GCF_000485595.1 Priapulus caudatus
GCGGTGGTGTGTATGTTTGTTGCTATGCAACTGCATACGATCTCAGAATTTTTTCCTTACTTTTACAACTGGGGCGGCTTGTATCAAGAGGGGATAATTGACGGCTATGAGTGGAAGCAGAATAGGTTTAATTTTATATGATCACTAAGTTATTACTGGCGTTCGCAATGGGTGTTACTGCGATTCTAGGCGTTCTTATTTATATGCTTACGTCTAATTCTGCGGTAGCTAAAATGCACGAACGCGATTATCAGAATTATTGGTGTACTGATGGAAAAGTTGAAGCGATCATGCCAGACAAGACGCGGTGCGACTGCCTGACAGACACGAACGCGATAGAGTTTGATTTTGGGAAGAAATGGTATGAAGCCATTGGGCAGAGTCTTTATTACTCACTACAGACTGGCAAGAAAGCAGGGATAGTTTTAATCATCAAAAAGCCAAAGGATTACAGATATTGGTTAAGGCTTAACAGCACAATAGCTCACCACAAGCTTAATATAGACACGTGGATTATTGGGCCATACAAATCCAAAGAGAATTAATTTTGAAGGTCTGGAAACTTTAATAATAGGGGCGCTACGCGCCCCTATTATTATTTTGAAGGTTTGGAATCTTTCGCTATTTACTTAAATGATACGTTTACTTGTTTAAGTCCTATTTCATCCAGTAGTTTTATTGCGGCTTCAATCGTTGAAAATTCCCGTGTATTTCCGCGCTTGCTTTCTAGTATCTCGGTTCTTTTTTGCGACTTTTTACCTTCCTTTCTCTCTGTAATGTCCGCCATCAGTTGCCACTTTTCGGATAACATCGTGTGGGTTATAACTGGGTTATCTAATGCTCCTGTTTCAAAATAAAGTTTCATTTCGTTTTGCTTCACTGCTGGTATTCCTTGCATAATGTTTTAAATATTGACTGTTTCTTATCATCTATATGCTGATCTTTTGATGATAATTCGGCTATTTGTGACAAGACTTTTTCTTCCGATTCGAGTAAATCTATAGCTCCATATTCACTCATTAAAAGTAAATCCATTGCTTTATCAAAATCTGTTTTTTTCATACATCCTCTTTTTTTATCCCTCCCTATTATAGCATATTGGTATCCCTTTAATCTATTTTTGGTCGCCCGCGATGCGCTAAAAAAATGCGCGTTGATTGACGGGCGAAACCTGCACCGAATAAAAAACAACGGTTTGCCGCCGCCGTACAAAATTAGGGTGGGTAATAACACTCGTTCTTTTTTGCGCCTGTGCGCGGCTTCGGGTGTGGCGGTGTGGCAGAAAAAAGGCGCGACGGAAGATAAGCAAACCGACTACGGAACAGCTGAACAGGTGAGATGTGGCGGAGCCGCTGAATATCTGTGATGTTGTGGAGTGTGGCGGTTTGCTTTTCTGTAGGTGCGACTTTTAGCTGACGCGCTGGGGCGTACAGGCGCAAAAAAGGACACGCTAAATGGGCGGGGGAGGCGGCGGTTAAACAAATAACTGCCGCGCTCGACCTTTCTCAATGCGCGAAACCAACCCGGCAGAACAATGCGAAAACCAACTATTGATTCTTTACGTCGTCGATCCAGACGTTCGCAAAGTTTGGAATTCAAAAAGGACGTTAAAATTTAACGTCCTTTTTCTTGCTGTCCAAGATAAACGAACGTTTAAACTGAACATTTTTTTCTTTCCTGAATGACTTTTTTTCGGTCTATATCCGTTCACTTTAATTTATAAAATACATTTAATTAGACACTCTCTAATACCCCCCCGATAATCGGGCAAAAAGGCGGCGGCGCTCGGCTTCGGGCGTGGCGAGAAATCAGCGCGAATAAGGCAACATAAAAACCAAAACAACAACGCGCTTGCTTGCTGGGGGCATGGCTTCGGGCGTGGCGTGTGCGGCTTGTGTATTTGCGGAATAGTCTGTTTTGTGATGGGTTAAAATTGGTCGTGTTGTGCTTGAAAATTGGCGTATTGAGTAACTGAGCGACCGAGAGAATGAGCGACGAACGATGAGCGGAAGCAATCAAAACTTTAAGGCGTAGACCTTCTTCACACTGAGCGCCTTTAAGTTTTGAGCAGTTGTAGCGAGAGAGTAAGGAGCGAAAGAAGGAGGGAGCGAAGGAGCGAAAGAAGCTAATTTTTAGGCGCAATGCGTGCCGATTTTTAACCATGTAAAACAGTCTATGTAGCAAATACACAAGCCGCGCGAGGGATGCCCCCAGCGAGCAAGCGCCTAATTTCCACATCGTCAATAAAACATCAACCGCCTTATTCGCGCTGATTTCGGGGAGCGCCGCCGCCTTTTTGCATCCGCTCCTTATTCTGACATTTTATATCCTCAAAAGAGGGACGCACTGCGCCCCTCATGATTTATTTAATCAACAAATCTTTAGGTTCACCGCCTGACTCCACATAGTCGCTAAACCATTTTGGTTTTCTTCCTCTTCCGCTCCACTCGTCTTCCCCGAGCCTGTACATTGGTTTGATCCTTGGGGTTTCATCCATTAGCTTTTTGATTCCGCCTTGGCGCTCTATCCATGCGTACAGTGTACTAGGGGAACATCCGAGGAATTTGGCAATAGATCGCTTGGGGATTTCCTTTTTAATATATCCCCTTATTTCTTCTTTTTGCGCGTCTAGTTTTAGATGTCCCGCCTTTCCTTTTGGTCTTCCGAGCGCTGTTACTTTATTCCCTTTCGCGTTTATAAAATATCCCTGTTTTTCTATATCATCTTTCATCCTTGAGATACTTTCTTTTGTACGCGCCGCGATGAATGCCCTCTCTATTTCAGCCGCCAATCCCAGCACCGTGGCGTATATCGTCGATTGAATAGAATCATCCATTACTATTTTATCTTTCGCAATGTGAACGCCTATTCCTGATTCAACCGCATGTTTTAGCACTTCCAGAACTTGCAGCGTTGATCTACCAATACGACTAAACTCTGCAAAGATTACAACATCACCCTTGGTCGCTGTATCTGTCATCAGCTCACCTAGCTTTCTATCACGCCATGCCTTCGTGCCGCTTGCCATATCTTCGATATAGATTGTTTTACCGAGATTGTTATTATTCGCGTACTCTAAAATTCCGTGCTTTTGATTCTCCGCGTCTTGCTTGTCTGTAGATATTCTTAAATATGCGTAAGTCGCCATAATATGTTCCTTTTTTGGTCGTGTTTTATTAAACCCATACGGGTAAT
>NW_014582813.1:4195-5166 GCF_000485595.1 Priapulus caudatus
GTTCCTTTTTTGGTCGTGTACAATTAAACCCATACGGGTAATTTAATTGTACACTATGCGTCCTAATTAAACCAAATTTAATTAGACATATCTGTTTGAATTAAACGAACGTTTATTTTGTACACAAGCCATATTTTATTAACTCACGCTTTCCCATCAAGCCGAAGCCGTCAACATAAGCAAAACCATTCAACTCTATTTCATCTCTCACGACTGCTAGAATGCGCCTCATGTATTTTGCTTGCATCTCGTTCCTTGCGTTAAGCGCATCAACTCGCTCGCGCTCCTCCTCGTTTGCCTTAATTCTATTTACTTTTTCCCTGTAACTTTCCTTATATCCAATAGCTTCTTTTATATCTGCCTCTTGAGGAAGTGGCACACCTAGATCATCAAGGCGCTGTTCTAATGCCATCAGTTCGATTACTGGACTTTTACAATTTGATGCAGCCTGTAGGGGAGTTTTAAAAGTACCGAACGAACCATAGAATCGCCCCGCATACTGGTCTTTGTGTGGGTAAGCTGATTTCTTCGATGAGTACGCCGCAATTTTTCGCACGTCTTTATGTGCTACGTGTTCAGCGTATATGCTTGCCTCAACATCGACAGTGGCGGCAATGTCGGCCGCCACGATTGGACTATCTGAGCCTATGATAAGGTTAACGTGCAGACCTGCGGTTTCTTTTCCCGTTTCTATAGTCCAGATACCGCCATCAATTTTTGATTTTAGGTGCTTCAGGATTCGGTTTTTTTGGTTTGCAATGTCATTCGTGAGGGGTCGAACAACAGCATATGTTATAGCTCTGCTGGTGCTTGCTCCTTTTTCCGCTACGTTTGCTATTTGAAACTGCCTTAATTTTGCACAATCAGGGCATTCTTTCCATTTTTTGCAACGTGAACGCGGAGAGCATGATATATTTCTTTTCATGTCTGATTCGCTTGGTCGTGGATTTAGATCAAAGCCGAATCTTTGC
>NW_014582813.1:6166-7127 GCF_000485595.1 Priapulus caudatus
GCCACACCTACTATTTTTACACCTCAAAACCACTGCTTTTCAAAAGTACCATTTATCTGGACACTCCTATATTTTTCAAATCTCAATACTTATCCACAGATGCAAAATCTAAGAAATAATTAGGTATAAGGATATATAAAGTGTCGCTCCAAAATTCTCGCTTTTTGGTTACGTTTCGCGTCCATAATAAATGATCCTTTTTTCTGCACACTCCTAAATTATTATTTTTACACTCCTATCTTTTTGTTTTTAACCCCCATTGTTTTGCAATTTTTCGGACGCCTAACGTTTGATTTAATGTAACCTTATTTGTTGCGCCTTGCTTAAATATTCATCAGTATATATTATTGCCGCACATGGAATATCTTAGAATCAAAAAATCTAAAAATAAGATTCGAGCGGATGGCTCACCTTATGCTGTTCCTCTCGTTATTAAAAAACTAAAAAATTCGGAAAGGTGGTAAGCGAGAAATCAATCTCTAAAAAATACCCGTCTTAATAACAGGCGGGCATGATAGTGGGAAAAGCTACTGGCTCATGCGTCTGTATAAATCGTCGCGGGAAATTTGGAGTAAGTACCCAGATGATGCGCTTTTTTTGGATGCCATACGTCCCTTAAGTGCCTGGTCTGATAGTCCCTGCGTGGTGAAATGGTGGACTGCAAAACAACATCAAGATATTGAAACTTCTCCATGGTCGAAGCTCAAAGCATGGGAACGCCAAGACGCACTAGCGGATTATATTTCTGAGTCTAAAGCGGTGTTATTTATCGACAACGCACAAAAGCTTTCAGGGCGAAAGCTTCAAATTACAAAGTCATGCCTGATGGCTTCTAGTATGTACGTGATGGCCGTGAGCGACGAAGAACGCTTGCCGCCTTCTATTCGCCATTTGACGCTAAGGCGAAAACCCCAAATCTATCGACTCGGAACAGAAACCGCCTATGACGCCACCACTTTGC
>NW_014582814.1:0-491 GCF_000485595.1 Priapulus caudatus
GCAGAGTGAGAGAGAGGCAGAGTGAGAGAGAGGCAGAGTGAGAGAGAGGCAGAGTGAGAGAGAGGCAGAGTGAGAGAGAGGCAGAGTGAGAGAGTGGGAGAGAGCGAGAGTGGCAGAGTGCGAGGCAGAGTGAGAACTCTTTCTCCCTTTGCCTCTCTCTCCTTCTGCCTCTCTCTCCCTCTGCCTCTCTCTCCCTCTGCCCTCGCAGAGTGAGAGAGAGGCAGAGTGAGAGAGAGGCAGAGTGAGAGAGAGGCAGAGTGAGAGAGAGGCAGAGTGAGAGAGAGGCAGAGTGAGAGAGTGGCAGAGTGCGAGGCAGAGAGAGAGAGAGAGAGAGAGAGAGAGAGAGAGAGAGAGAGAGAGGCAGAGTGAGAGAGAGGCAGAGAGAGAGAGAGAGAGAGAGAGAGAGAGGCAGAGAGAGAGAGAGGCAGAGAGAGAGAGAGGCAGAGAGAGAGAGAGGCAGAGAGAGAGAGGCAGAGAGAGAGAGAGGCAGA
>NW_014582814.1:2087-2323 GCF_000485595.1 Priapulus caudatus
GCATAGGAGCTGCACACTAGCTCATTCACAAATATATGTGTGCAATAAGCGGGTTCCTGAATATTCACGATAGTCACATCACGCATAGGAGCTGCACACTAGCTCATTCACAAATATATGTGTGCAATAAGCGGGTTCCTGAATATTCACGATATTCACATCACGCATAGGAGCTAGTGTGCAGCTCCTACGCCAAATATATGTGTGCAATAAGCGGGTTCCTGAATATTCACGAT
>NW_014582814.1:6848-7127 GCF_000485595.1 Priapulus caudatus
CGTGTGTGTGTGTGCGTGTGTGTGTGTGCGTGTGTGTGTGTGCGTGTGTGTGAGTGAGTGTGTGTGTGTGTGGGTGTGTGTATGTGTGTGCGTGTGTGTGTGCTTGTGTGTGCAGCAGCTCGGTTATACATGACAATATAACCAGTGGGGCCATTAATCATTGCCAGTCTGGCGTTACGTGGGTTAACTACTACACTCAGGAGCATGCAGAAGAGTGTAGAGCGTAGAGTGTAGAGTGTAGAATGTAGAGTGTAAGGAGTAGGATGTAGTGTGTAGAGT
>NW_014582815.1:0-295 GCF_000485595.1 Priapulus caudatus
AGAGAGAGAGAGAGAGAGAGAGAGAGAGAGAGAGAGAGAGAGAGAGAGAGAGAGAGAGAGAGGTGGAGAGAGAGGAAGAGAGGGGGAGACTGTGAAATATCGTTGGCGAGAGAAAGATGAGAGAGGGGGCAACGGGGGGCGATAGAGAGAGGGGGAGAGAAAGTGGGTGAGAGAGAAAAATTCGGAAAGAGAGATTGAGCGAGGGAACGATATAGACAGCGAGCGAGCGAGAAAGATATATCTAGCTCTCTTTCTCTCTATATATATGTATAGATAGATAGATAGATAGGTAAAT
>NW_014582815.1:1737-2222 GCF_000485595.1 Priapulus caudatus
CCGACGTACTTTAGAAGCAAAGCTTTGCTCATCTCTCTCTCTCTCTTTCTTTCTTCGTCTCTCTCTCTCTCTCTCTCTCTCTCTCTCCGTCTCTCCCTCTATCTTTCCCTATCTATCTATCTCTCTCTCGCTCTCTCTCTCTCTATCTCTCCCTATCTATCTATCTCTCTCTCACTCTCTCTCTCTCTCTCTCTCTCTCTCTCTCTCTCCGTCTCTCTCTCTCTCTTTCCGCCCACTCGTGAAAACTCGCGTGAGTGTTTTGGTATTCATAGCTCCTCTCACATTCCGACGAGCTTTTTCACCGCCGTTACAATTACGTTGTATTTGAGTCGCGACGAGACGAGAGAAAGGGGAAGAAACGTGTGGGATGAGAAAGAGGAGAAAGAGAGAGAGAGGAGGGGGAGGGAGCGAGAGAGAGAGAGAGAGAGAGAGAGAGAGAGAGAGAGAGAGAGAGAGGGGGAGGGAAAGAGAGAGAGAGGAGGGGG
>NW_014582815.1:4218-7126 GCF_000485595.1 Priapulus caudatus
AAAATAGCATGTCCTCGCCGCGCACGACTACGACTTCCATATTCCGCAAATCGATAGGTATCGAGAATAAATTAAATTTACTGATAACACACAAGAATACTAAATACAGCTGGCTTTTGTAAGAATTCGCGAGGAAACCCTAATCCGGCATATTTCGGTAAGTCTAAAGAAAAATTTGTTAAGTTATTGTGCCAGCTGTATCGAAGGCGAAAGTCATGAAAAACGGATAAGCAATGCATTCAAACACCAAACAGTTCACATATTTTGGCATGGAACAAAGTTTGCACCACATTAACATGAAATTTGTTGGCGACGGACCACTTTTAAATTTCTACCTATATCGTAGGAGTGCACGCCGGCAGTACGAATCTTCGGCAAATCCAGCTGTGCAACATTCTTCCTGTGACCACGTACCCACGTGGACCCAACCTCGCCGTGACTCAGATACGTCTGGCTCCCCCCGTCTGTATCGCGCCAGTAGGCGAAAGCAATATGATGAGAAGTTCGATCCCCAGTATCGCCAGCCTTCTAATGCCCCGCCACCAGTCGCAAGGCATTTCTTATCTCGACTACATGATACTTATTATAATCCCCAGCTGAATCAAATATATCGAATGAAGCAACTGAAGTCTGCTTACAGGCAGTGACGTTCACAACCAATTTACGTATATCAACATTAGACGTTTTCAGCTGTATATCATCACTCGCTTTAAGCCTAGGAACTGATGCGACTCCTACCTACCAAACACTTGCTCTGCTCATGTCGAATCACTGAACCAGCAGATCCGTTGCCGTTCCCATAATCGTCTGCTAAAATATTTAAAGCCACGTACAATCGTGTCACATAATATGCGCAAGCATGCCGCATCCTTCATCCACCTCTGATGATTGTCACATGATTCCCTGGCCGAGGACTGCGGGTAAATACAATCTCCACTGCCGTCGCGTATTCTGCGTGAGCGGGCACCGTGGATGATTACTGGGACGTCTTGATACCCGGTCCCGCTGGTCCGAGCCTGAGAGCGCTCCTATGAAGCGCCTCCAAGCGCTGAAGATCTGTGGGAGAATATGGAGGAGTCTGTTCCGTGAAGCGCGGCCAATCGGTAGCAAGTATCAAACCCGACGTTTCATTAGACATTGACCCCGTCGCTCACCCTACTGTCTGACACTGCGATAGATAAATCGGTTAGAAATTCATTAATGTTAATAATTATGTTTATTCCTCCATCCTACATCCTATATTTATTCATCGCGCTCCCGTCCCTACCCCGTCGCGTCCCCGCTCCCCCGTATCCCCCCATCCACGGCCTCAAGGCGAATACGAGCCTCCGCGCTCCCGTCGCGTCGCTCCCGGGCCCTGCCTGCTCACTCCGCGCTCCCCCCCGCCCAGTCCCCCCTGCGCTCCCACCCCCGGCTCCCCCCGCCGCTCCACTCCCCACCCCGCTCCCCCCGCGCTCAGCGGGAGAGGGCGAGGGGAAGGGGGAACGAGCGCGAACCACACGCGGCTACCCGCCGCTCCGACCCCCTCTCCCGCCGCGCCTTGCGCCCCCTCCGCTCCCTCGCTGCTCGCGGCCCCCCCGCGCTCCCTGCGCTACCCCCCTCCGGCGCCGTACACCCCTGGCCCGCTCCCACCCGCCCGCTCGCCCTGCCGCTAACCACCCCGCCGTTCCCCTTGCCGCTCGTCCCCTGCGCTCCACCACGCCCGCTACCTTGCGTTCCCCCCTGCTGCTCCCCCCCCCCCGTCCCCTGCGCTCCCCTGGCGCTCATCGCGTGGCGCCCTTGGCATTCAGTCTCGCTGCGTGGGCAACTTCCGTTCCTGTCCCCGCAATGTGTGGGCGTCGCCCAACTTCGACGTAAATTGGACAGAACATATCCCGATTTCTCTTTTTCGTGCGGCGTTCGGCTTTTCCTGGGGTCGCCTGAAACGGGATACGCGTGCTCGGTTTGCCGGCAAACTAATGTGCGTTTACTGGGCGTGTTTCGAAACTTTCTTTCAAACATTTTGGGAAAATGCTGCGATCACAAGCGAACAGCTATGCGTCCTAGTATCTGGCCGGTGTCGACTTTTGCGTGTGCGTGGCGTGTGTGTGCGTGTTTTTTGTGTTGTGTCTGCTGTGTGTCTGTGTGTGTGTCTCTGTATGTGTGTCTCTGTGTGTGTGTGTGTTGTGTGTGTGTGTGTGTGTGTGTGTGTGTGTGTGGTTTGTGTTTGTGTGTGTGTGTGTGTGTGTGTGTGTTGTGTGGTTGTGGTCGTGTGTGTGTGTGTGTGTAGTGTGTGTGCGTGCGTGTAGGGGGAGGGGGGTTAGTGGGTGTGTGTGTGCGCACGTGAGTGTGGATGTGTGTGTGTGTGCGTGCGTGTCTGTGCGCTGACGTGTTCTTTTATTCTTGATGAAGAGAGTAGTAGTCGTTATTAATCGAATATCGAACAGTTACACAGTTACTGACACACAGTTACACAGTTAGTTAAGTGACTCTGTCGCCGGAACATGAAAACGCACATTTCCTTCCACATAGAAGCTTTACCTCCTTGCTCTATTTGCATTTCCGCCTTCATTCACACCCAATGACGTGAGAGGGTTGTTATTCGCCCATCGAACTGCCCACCCATACACTCTCTCCCTCCTTCTCTCTCTTTCTTCATCGGTATCTATCTAACACACTCTTTCCTCCTCTTCACCCCCTCTCCGTCTCTCTCTCTCTCTTTCTTCCTCGGTATCTCTCTAACACACTCTTTCCTCCTCTTCACTCCCTCTCCGTCTCTCTCTCTCTTTCTTCATCGGTATCTCTCTAACACACTCTTTCCTCCTCTTCACCCCCTCTCCGTCTCTCTCACTCTCTCTCCGTCTCTCTCTCTCTCTCTCTCTCTCCGTCTCTCTCTCTCTCTCTTTCCGCCCACTCGTGAAAACTCGCG
>NW_014582816.1:0-3459 GCF_000485595.1 Priapulus caudatus
AAATAAAAGAGAGTGTGAGTTGGTAGTCGGCGACAGGAATCCCAGTGAGAGGAGGAGGGATGTTACTGATCCTGTGTGTCGCAACAAGCAGGATCCGACTTAGCTATCGAGAATTGATCGTGTCGTCGTCAGGTGGTGGCTGGGTGGGTGGATGCTCCTCATCCACGGACTCAGCTGCTCCCGCATCTGTGGAGGTGAGGACCAAGAACGCACGTGTTATCAAACACCCTTGTGACTATGAAGAATTTAATGTCTGTAAACGGCGCTGAGTACACACGCGTGGATGTACAGCCGCCACCAACGCCGCCCCTCAGCTACTTACCGCATACATTCACTTATATGAGCTCTTCATCCGCCCACACGAGCAGAAATTGAAAAGAAAAGCTAGGGCAACGCAGGGAGGGGTTATGTGTGTGTGCAGTTGTCCTGTGTCCATAACGCAGGTGTGCTAGCTAGTCAGGCGAGCGATGGACGCGCGACGAGCGGGGGCGAGCGCGAGGGTGTGTTTACTGATCTGAGCACAGCATGCTGGTGTGTAGTGTGTGTTTTATTGTTGTTGTGCCGTGATTGTGTGTGTCGTGTGTAAATGTGTGTGTGTGTGTGTGTGTGTTGTGTCAGGCTAGGCGATACTGGATGGCTAGGTCACGTGAGTGTAACATTGCATCCCACTACGCACGCTCACGCGGCGCACGCACGCACACAACACACACATACACACACTACACACACGCACTGCAGCTACGGTAGTTCCGATCGGAGCACGACGCGTGTGTGTTCGTGCGTGTATTCGGCGTGCGCGTGTGTGTGTGGTGCGTGTATCGTGCGTGCGTGGCTCTCTAGCACCTACGACGGATGTTTTAATTACGCACGGCCGACGAGTCTGATCGAGTGCCAACACACAACACGTAGTTGATTTCCCCAGCGGGTCGGTCACAAACGATGGACGCGGATCGTAAGGTCCTATGCCTCACAGTAAACACACCCAAGCGTAATTTTAACCAGGGTGCCGGGAATTTTAAATCAAGACGCATCTTTCAATGTCCTCGTATTGTGCTTCGACGTCCCAACTTTTCAATCGTTCCGTAGAACTTCGACCGCTACGCACAGCGAAAACTAGTATTCGTGAACACAATTCACAAAACGCGAAGCTGAAAGCGCGCAGAACAGCCACCAACACACTCACATACCCACCCACAACATCACACACACACTACTCCTTGCTTAACCGCTTCTCCATATATCATATCTCTTCATCAACTTTTCTTGTTACCATCTCTCTCTCTCTCTCTCTCTCTCTACACATCCTCACTCACTCCTCTCTCCTTTCTCCCTACTCACCACACACACATCGTCTCATCTCTCTCGACACACAAATGAGCTTCTTTTTTTTCTCTATCCACCTCCCTCTTTCTATTCTTTCGTTTCGGCATTCCGCTTTACTGCGAGAGCGACATAGCGGCACACACGTACAATTTATTAATATCTAATCCCCACCCCCCATCTTTCTCGCTTTCGCCAACAACACGACGCTTTATCTAAATACTAAATCACCTCTCGTTTCGCTTCCGTTTTTGTGACACCACTAACACACGCAGCACAAACAAACAACACATTAACGCAACAGATCAGCGGGCACCGCAGCGCACGCACGCAACATCAACAGTTTCTAACACTACACAGCGCTTTTTTGTGACGACATTACAGCACACATAACATAACACATACACACGCGCGCCGCGCAACACTATGACAAAATCACAGCATTAATAACCGAGCAACGCCGGCACAAAACACACCACACACAGCCCCACATCACGCTCGCCACCACACACCTACACCCCACACAACACCGGCCGGTCTCTCTCTTCATCTCGTCATCTCTCTTCTCTCTCCTCTCTCTCTCTCTCTCTCTTTCTCTCATCTCATCTCTCTCTCCCTCCTCTCTCCACTAAGCGGCGCCCACCATATATATATATATATATATAAAAAAAAAAAAAAAAAAAAAAAATTAAAAAAAAAAAAAAAAAAAAAAAAAAAAAAAAAAAAAAAAAAAAAAAAAAAAAAAATATATATAATATATATACCTGCTGAAGTGCGTAATGGCGGCATGAATCTGTATTTGCCCGGAATATTTGCTTTACGACGAAGATAGATAAGATAGAGGGCCGCAGGCGCAAGACGGGTTTAACGGACCGAGAAGCGATCGAAGTACTGAGCTATGTCTAACACACACAGTGACTAATGCACGGTCATCTGAGAGCGGAGACAAGTGAGATGGATGGCGGGCGCTAATGGAGCAAGCAGGTAACGATGCCAGCCGGGACGCGAAATTTGTCTTTCCCACTTGAGTTCCGGAACCACAGCCAAGTCACGCACTCCCATTCACAGGGTCGACTTCTCCGAAGCAAAGACAATGTAAAGATGAATACCCCCTATGACCGCCATATCCCTAAACCCTAAGCCCTAAACTAAACCTATACCCTAACCCGTAGCGGAACAGAACTATAACGAACTTTAACTAAACATATATATCTAACGGCATATATATACGAACACATATTATTTACAAAACACTATCTAGCTAATGGTGGGTCGCGGAATACTCAAGTGGGGAAAAAAAATCGCAGCCGGGACATGTGCATGGCGCTTCCCGCATCTCTAGCCACGAGCGTCGTGGGGAGGGGAAGAACACAGGGTAGCGAGGGGGAGCACCACATAAATAATCAAGAGCTAATGTAAACCTCAGTACATGTACTTGTATTTGAATTACATGCAAAAATGATTTAATAATAATAATAATAATAATAATAATAATAATACAGGTTCACTGAAAGCTCTTGGAAGCTCTCGAAATAATATGGGTCTATGGGAAGCGCGGGTGCTGTGCGGGGGGGGGGGTGTTTGTGCCATGCAGGTATATGTAGCGTGAACTGAACGTATAACTTTGACGCCTTTTACTTTGGTAATTTAATCAACAAATTTTAGTGAGAGGAGGAAAAGGTACTCAGAATTAGTTTTCTGTCAACTGAGAGCTTAGAGAGTGAGAGCATTCACGATAGGCTACCCTGCCGTAGTCGTCGGTGCACACGGCGTTGTCAGTTATGTCAAGGATATACGGGTGATAATGACGAGACATGCAAGACCCGCGTACGATGCATGTATGGATACTTATAGACACTATGTCTCTGTACACAGATACTCTTTCTCCCTCTGTTATTTGGCGTCATGTAACGACTTTGCTGTGTAGCTGAGAGGACGGCATTCCGATGCAGCGCAAAGACAAACACAAACCCGAGCGCTCCGCCACCCCTCTACCGCCAACCGCAGTGTGCGTGTGTGTGTGTGTGTGTGTGTGTGTGTGTGTGTGTGTGTGTGTGTGTGTGTGTGTGTGTGTGTGTGTGTGTGTGTGTGTGTGTGTGTGTGTGTGTGTGTGTGTGTGTGTGTGTGTGTGTGTGTGTG
>NW_014582816.1:4459-7125 GCF_000485595.1 Priapulus caudatus
GTGTGTGTGTGTGTGTGTGTGTGTGTGTGTGTGTGTGTGTGTGTGTGTGTGTGTGTGTGTGTGCGTGCGTGCGTGCGTGCGTGCGTGCGTGCGTGCGTGCGTGCGTGTGTGTATACCACCGCGATCGTTTTGTGCTGCGGTGTTTACATACGCGCATTCTTTCGCGCGATTCTCAGGCTCTTGACTTGTAAGCTTTTCTTCGCGCTTCGTCTGCGTAGTACGCGC
This sequence comes from Priapulus caudatus, assembly GCF_000485595.1. Taxonomy (NCBI): domain Eukaryota; kingdom Metazoa; phylum Priapulida; class Priapulimorpha; order Priapulimorphida; family Priapulidae; genus Priapulus; species Priapulus caudatus. Next base: position 4,685 of record NW_014582816.1, read on the forward strand.
GCGCTCTCGCGTCTGTGAACGATGCGTCATGTGTGATTCGTCCGCCGGTCGCTAACAATGGAGAGCGTTCTTTCTGTGGAACGCGTTTAGCGGGTGTTTGCCGTCGGTTTTGTCGTTAAATCTCTGACCAAACACGGCATTAGCTGCTCATCGCCGTGTATAGAACGTGTCCGGCCAGCTATCATTGCACGGACCGCAAGCATCTTGTTACGAGAGGGCAGAGCATATAAATCGACTTATATTTTTTGATTTGGTGATTTATATGCTCTGGAGAGGGTCATGCGAGTATATACTTGAGTACGTGAGTCGCTATCTCGCGTTACGATAACTCGCGTTACGGAAATTTGCTAATACGTGATTAGTAAATTAGGACCACTTCATTTAATTCGAGGCACGAAACGAAAATTCTTTTTTACGTAATTTTTCAAGCGAGTGAACGAGGTTTCTACATCAAAACTCCCGTTCGCGTGTTACTTCATTATATATATATGCCGGCGTATTAAAACTTAAGCACCCTTAACCTATTATTTGAATTTGTTTATATAATATATATATATATGTATATATATATATATATATATATATATATACGNCTAACATCGCCCCCGACTGAAGAGTTACACCAAAACCCCTGCTTCTGCCTGTGTCGACGAAAACCACGAACCGACGAGCGAGATCATTTTATTGCTGCAAAATGCCGCGGACAATCGTTCAGTCCCCTTCGCTTATAACTAATTCACATTAGCAAAAATTAGTTGTGCAACACAAAAATAACAAGTACATCGCTAACGCAGTATCGCCAGCGGAATCTGGCGCAATCAAATGCTACCCGCCCGCAAAAACTCCGCAATCACCCCAGAACGAGGGGCTGAGTTGAAAAACCAAGCATCTGGCCTCGTCTGACCATAATAAATAGAAACCCCGAAGGAAAAGCGGGCACACAACCCTGTCCACATCATCAATACTAGTAACTGAGACGAGTGGCCTAAGCTCCCGCCACCCGGGCCCAGAAGAGAAAACTCACAAAACAGCCACAACTACATCTTACGCCCCTCCGCCGCTACCGCTGACCCGCTCCCGCGCAGGCAACAAAAGCATCTGAACACGACGCCCTCCCCCCCCCAGGAGCTTGCCCGAACCATCAGCATGCTGTCTGTGGGCCCGACTAATTGTGCTTGTCTACTCTTGATCTGCGTGTGGTCTGAAAAGCCGTACTGTGCCTAAACTCTAAAGTGTTAAATAATAGACACAGATATATATAAGTTTAAATTTACCAGGATGTTTTCTAGAGCGACCTTGTCCGAGCTTTCTTTCGGAGTGCCTGCGTCGGGCCTATGTGTCAAATGACCGATTGCATGCACTTTGCGGAGTCCTTCGACGAGCAGAGTTACCTCTGGGTTCAGTCAGTCAGTTTCACTGCTGTTTTGTTTCAAAACAGGCCAAATATTTTAGACGAGATTCGTTTGCGCGTCGATTACGCTTTGTAGCTTACCCACCCGGATACGGTTACGGGATTAATTGCGCGCAACTGCAGTTATTCACGCAAGATATAAATAATAGCCTTGGCGTCGTGGCGTGTGTGCCATTGAAGTTAACTGAGTCGCCTCGTCTAGTGCAAGCGTAATCGTTCCGCGCGTTTCTAATCGTCGATAAACGCTGTGCGCTGGTTTGCTGCGTCGAAATCGCTGAGAGTGTAACGCAGTTAGGTTTAAAATCTTGACGCAGTCGAGACATATGCATTTATTGATAGGTCCGCGTGCGTCGAAGACAAGATCCTCTCTTACGTAAATTTTTCAAGGCGAAGTGAACGGGGTTTCTATAAAATGTGCCGCTACTCTGCTGCGGTTGCGTTCAAAACTCCTTTCTGAGCTGCGAGTCGTTTTACAGTACAAACTTACATTATTTATATATATATATAGCCCGGCGTATTAAAACTTAACAGTTGCTTGGCGTGCAGGATATGCGATGTCGCAGATACCCTAACCTAATTTTGAATTTGTTATCATATATATATATATATATACGCGTAGCTACATATAGCTAGGTCGATGGGCGCTGTAGCAGGGCCAGATGCTATGGAGAGGATAACTTCATATCTTCTTTGATCTTGTTCTCGTAAGACACCGGTACTGAAGACACCAACAAAGTCTTTGTAAGTGTAGAAGTTCAGTGAACACGTTAAGATGCGCATGCTGGAGCGAGAGAGAGGAAGAGGAAACACAGATAGACAGAGAGGGCGCAATGGGGGAAGGGAAGGGAGAGACGATGCAGGGAGGGGAGAAGTACGCGAACAAAAAAGGGAGGGAGAAACAGGCAAAAATGCAGAGGGAGAGAGTGTGTGTATGAGAGCAAGAGGCAGAGAGACAAGAGAGAGAGAGAGAGAGAGAGAGAGAGAGAGAGGACGAGAGAGAGAGAGAGAGAGAGAGAGAGAGAGAGAGAGA
>NW_014582817.1:0-2170 GCF_000485595.1 Priapulus caudatus
GAAGAGGGAGCGGCGCGACGAGAGACGGAGAGAGACGCGACGAGAGACGGAGACCAAAGAGACGAGAGTAGACGAGACGAGAAGGAGAGAGAGAGAAGCGGGAGGGCGTATAGGTGCAGAGACACAGCGATAGCGTCGTATAACGTATGATTCTCCCCATCCTCGCTCCTTCCCCGCTCGCCTCCGACCCACGCCCTCTTCTCCTTTTCCTTCTTCCTCTCCCTCTGCCATATTCTCCCATCCTCCACTACCTGGTCCCCTTCTCCACTCCCCCTCCTCGCCCCTCTCCTCCTCTGTCCTCGCTCTTTCTCCTGCGCCCTCCCATCCTCGCACCTCCTGCCCTCTCCACCGGTCCCCCTCTCCATCCTCCTCTCTCCCCTCCGTCCTCCTCGCTCCTGGCGCTCTCCTCCTCGCTTCCTCTCCCCTTCTCATGCTTCCACCTCCCCCTGCTCCACCTCCCCCTCTACACCGCCCGACGCCTCCTCACTCCCAGCCTTAACCTACCTCCTCCTCCTTCTCCTGCTCCCCTCGCTACCTTCCTCATCTCCAGTCCTGCCACCCTCTCCCTCCATCCGGCGCCGCGGTCCTTCTCCTCCGCCTCCACCCCTCCTCACACCATCTTCCATCCTGCCGCTTGACACAACCTCCTCCCTCGGCCTCCACCCGTCCCCGCTCTGCTCCTCCTCCTCCTCCTCCTTCTCCCCCCTCTCCCCTGTTCCTCACTCTTCCCAGCCTCGCCCTGCTCGCACCTCCCCTCCTTCAATCTCCGCCCTTCTTCCTTCTCCTCCTCCCTAATCGTCCTCTTCTTCCGCTGCTCTCCTCCTTCCTCCTCCTCCAACTAACACGACTATTGCTTGTGCCAGCGTGAAGTCTATTTATCACCGTACATCCGCTCGTATTATTTGCGCCTTCCCCCTCCCCCTACTCCCCGCCTTGCTCCCGCTCCTCCGCATATACTTACTTCCCCTCCCCCTTCGCCCTTCTCCCCCTCCTCCGCTATATTTATTCCCTCCCCCTCCTCCCTTCTCCCCTTCCTCCGCTATATTTATTCCCTCCCCCTCCTCCCTTCTCCCCCTCCTCCGCTATATGTTATTTCCCGTCCCCCCTCCGTCCCTTCGCCCATCCTCTGCTATAATTATCCCTCCCCCTTCCTCCCTTCTCATCCTCCCCCTTCTCCCCCTACTCGGCTATATTGTATCCCTCCCCTCCTTCCCTCCCCCTCCTCCCTATTTTAGGTTCCCGTCCCCCGTCCCCCTTCCCTCTCCCGCCTCCTCCGCTTATGATTTATTGCCTCCCCTCCTCCCCCTTTTCCCCTCGCTGCTCCGCTATGTTTATTCCCTCTCGCGGGAGTCCGTCTGTGTTTTTTCGCCGCATCCGCTCCCCGCAGTGTTTACACGAGCGCGACTACAGTCTAGACTGTCTCCGCGTCCTCGTCTCGCGGGCGCGGTCGAGCGACGGGCCGAGGACGGCGGGGCAGTCTGGCGACGCGGGGCCGCGCGTGGCTGGCATCCGTCAGTCATGCATCTACGGATGCGGAGGCTGAGGGAGGATGAGGGCGGATGTGGGCGGATGAGGGAGGCTAAGGAGGAGGATGAGGATGCTGACGATGAGGGAGGAGGGTGAGGGAGGATGTGGAGCCTAAGGGAGGAGGGTGTGGATGAGGGCGGATGCTGAGGATGCGGGAGAAGGATGTGTATGCAGAGGATGAGGGAGGATGCTAGGATGCGGGAGAAGGATGTGGATGCTGAGGAAGAACGAGGGAGGGTGGAGAGAGGCTGAGATAATCGTGACTGCTCTGTCGAGCTAGCTGGATTCACTGTGATAACTGATGCTGAGGTCGTTCGCTCGCNTGCAGAGGATGAGGGAGGATGCTAGGATGCGGGAGAAGGATGTGGATGCTGAGGATGATGGAGGATGCTGAGGATGAGGGAGGATGCAGAGGATGAGGGAGGATGCTGAGGATGAGTGAGAAGGATGTGGATGCTGAGGACGAGGGAGGATGCTAGGATGCAGAGGAAGGATTGTGGATACTGAGGAAGAACGAGGGAGCGTGGAGAGAGGGTGAGATAATCGTAACTGCTCTGTCGAGCTAGCTTGAGTGTGGTAGCTGATGCTGAGATCGCTCGCACGCTTGGTAGCAGGTGCTGTGTATCCGTCAGTATCAGCTGGT
>NW_014582817.1:2647-7121 GCF_000485595.1 Priapulus caudatus
GAGAGAGAGAGAGAGAGAGAGAGAGAGAGAGAGAGAGAGAGAGAGAGGAAAGAGAGAGAGAGAGAGAAATACAAACAGACCCGTGGCAAACACACCACCTCCTCCCCCTCCTCCTCCTCACTCCAATTCTTGCGCAGCTTCCTTCCCCCTCCCTCACATTCCCCACACTTAATTGGCTTCCAATTAATCGCGCGCAATCGAGTCGATGATTGCCACCGCGGCAAAACCCACGCGAGGGCCTAATACGTAGCAGCGTAGTTTCGCCAGCCGGCCCGTAGGTGACAGCACCGTCGTGGTACGTCGCGCAGCCGCCGCGCTGGCCTGTAGGTGGCAGCACCATCGTGGTACGTAGCGCAGCCGCCGCGCTGGCCTGTAGGTGGCAGCACCGTCGTGGTACGTCGCGCAGCCGCTGCGCTGGCCTGTAGATGGCAGCACCGTCGGGGTTCCACCCTCCCCGCCGCACCTTCTCCCTCCTGCACCTTCTCCCTCCTGCACCTTCTCCCTCCTGCACCTTCTCCCTCCTGCACCTTCTCCCACCTTCACCTTCTCCTCAGAGAATCCCGTACGCGTGGGCGGAGGGAGGGAGCGTAGACTGGCGCCATGTGCGTTCTCCAGAGGGACTAACATGCGGCGGAACGGGAGCAGGCGCTCGTCTACGGGGACGGCGATTTCGATGCAGACGGCGACGCCCACTGATTACGTTTCGCTAATTACGGCTGGCTTATTAGGCAGCATCCAATTAAGCGAAATCTCGATATCGTCATCAAATTTTTGCTTTCAGTAATCGACATATCACTATCAGTTTATATGTTCATATATATAATACATATATATATATAATATAATATACACACACACACACATATATATATATATATATATATATACAGACACTAGTTATAGAAACTGAAAATGTGCGGCTTACAGTCAAGCCGAATCTGAAAGTGATACTCTTGCAAAAAAATGCTCTTGCTGTTGAAATTTTGACGTCATTACTTCTTTCGGGGACTTGGCTCAGTCTCAGTCCGTCAGCTTGGCTAACGCGTCGCCGGTCTCATTGTTTTGTCCTTGTAATAGCGTGGGTTCGATTCTCGCCCATGGATGGAATATTTTTTCTCTTTATTTTTTTTTCTTATTATTATTATAAAGGTATCAGCTACATGCACAGTACCATCATATAATTATTTATCTAGTATCTCAAGCGAAGCTAAAAATAACATTTTATTTGCACCTTTACAAGAATATACAGGGTGTCCCAGAAAGTTTGTCCCATCACGTTCAGATAGCCACGTTAGGTAACAGATCGAGCCACCAGGGGGTCCAAAGCTTGTCCAGGGTCTTCGCTCCAGTCAAGCTGAACATACACAGCAAGTGATGTCCAAAAAAAGTGCACAGCTCGAGCCACAGCCAGCCGACACCCCCCGTAGTCTACTCAGTACATCTAAACTTAAGGGTGATACGCTCCATAGGAATCGTTCCGGCAACTTAATGTCAAATTAAGTGCATAATAAACTATATATATATATATATATATATATACTATAAATATATATATATATGGTCATGGTCATATATTAGTTTGTGTTATAATGTCATTTAGGTTAGGGTTAAGGGTTAGGATTATCAATCATTAAGTTCATTAATCATTTAACATCATTAATGATATCAAAGTTGGGAACACCTAATGGAGCGTATAGCGCTCGTAAATTAGCGCCAGAAAAAAATGTGCCAGAGTATCACTTAAGATTCGGCTTTAAGCCGCACATTTCCAGTTTCATTGCACGGTGCATTGTATAGTTGTTTTTAGTAGATTGATTTACTACATTGTAATTATCATACCTTGGTGTCCACACTCTTGTCTGAGGACTACAATTGTACACTGTACTGCCCGAAAGGTTTAGGGGAAAAAATTTTCGCGACCAGGCAGGCGGTCAAGAGCATCCAACTATCCATGATCGATTGGGAGAGCCTGTTTTTTTGCTGTGGGGGACAGGTAGAATAACCTATTGATTACAGATAGACTCACCTGTAGAATACAGGTAGACTCACCTATCGATTACAGTTGGACACGCCTGTAGATTACAGGTAGACTCACGCTGTTAGATTACAGGTGGACACGCCTGTAGATTACAGGTGGACTCGCCTGTAGATTACAGGTGGACACGCCTGTAGATTACAGGTAGACTCACCTGTAGATTAGCCACGGTAGAATCGAGCCTGTCTCAGACAGTACAGGTGAGACTCAGAGATAGCGGGGTGATACTACCCAGCTTCACGGAGTGTCGTCCCAACTCTTAATCGCTCGCACTCCAGTGATGGCGCCTCGACAATACACATCGGGTCACTCGGACGCATCAGTCCGCCGGAGTGCATGGCTCCATCCGGCCGTCCCATTGGCTCATGGTCGATCGGCTCCATGTCGTGCCATCGCCGTCATAATACCAACACGTGGTCATACAGTCATCGTCCAATGCGTCCATGAGGTCATGGTCATAAGTCATGGTACATGGTCATAGTCATGCGTCATACGGTCCATGAATCAACCATGGTCATAAGTCATGGTCATGGTCCATGGTCATGGTCATAGTGCATGGCTGCAATGGTCATAGTCAGTGGTCATCAGGTCATACAAATAAACATGGTCATCAGTCCATGGTTAATGGTCCATGGTCATCGGTCATAGTCATGGTCATGCGGTCATAATAACATTGGTCAGGTGCATAAGCAATGGTCAATATGTCATGGTCATGGTCATGGTCATAGGTCACTAGTGCAATGGTCAGTACCCGTCCATTGGGTCATGCGGTCAATGGTCATGGTCATAGGTCTCATGAGTCAATGGTTCATAGGTGCATGGTCATAAATAACATAATTAAATGGTCATTGGTCATCATATTAGTTTGGTTGGTTTAATGTCATTCAAGCGCCTCTTAGGGTTCAGGTTTAAGGATTAATCAAATTCATTAATCATTAAATCATTAATCATTCTAACCCTGCATATCCAAAGTTTGGCGAAGACACTCCGGAGGAGTGAGGTCGCTGTAGCCGTGGAACTCACCTGTAGAGTTACAGGCTAGGCCCTTTAACTCTGGCACCAATCAGGCAGAGGCCAGGCAGAGTTCGCAGAAGCTTGTAATTTGTCACCGCATAGCGAGGAATCCGCATACCGAGTGGCGCCCAGGGGTTATGCATCCATACCGACCCCCTCCCCCACACCCGCCTCCCCCAACACCCTCGCACCCACGCCCTTCCCCCACGCCCGCCTCGCCCCACGGCCCCCTCGGCCACCCAACACCTCTCCCACACCCTCCTCCGCCACACCCGCCGCTCAGGTGCGTGCACGCGGGCGGCGTCGCAACGCCCCCGCCTCCGCCACAACCCCGCATCAATCACGGGCAGCCCGCCTCCCCCACACGGCCCCCCAACGCCCCCGGTCTAGCGGACCCCACACCAGCCCCTCCCCCCACACAAAACCCCCAAACTACTCACCAATCCAAACACCCACCCTCCAATACCCCTTCCACCAACACTCCCCACACCTCCCCCCCCCCCCCACCCCAATCACGCACCATTCACCCCCGCCCCCGCACCACACACCCACACTCCAATTGCCACCCTCTTTCCTACGCTTCACAGCCACCGTCATATCTCCTTCTGACGCCCTACTCTAGCATTTCCGATACGTCTCGCGGTAGTGACTAATTTTAAAATGTAATAGTTATGGCGGATGCCCCCCCCTTCGCTGCTACTACTGCTGCTGCTAGCTGGCTGCTGCTGCTGCTTACTGACTGCTTGCTGCTGCTGCTGCTCACTGCTACTAACTGCCTACTGCTCAGCTGCCTGCTACTACTGCCTGGCTACTAACTGCTTGCTGCTACTGCTGCTGCTGCTACTACTGCTGCTGCTACTGCTAACTGCCTGCTGCTACTGCACTGCTCCTGATGCTGCTGGCTACTACTCGGCTGCTACTACTGCTGCCTGCTAACTGCTGCTGCTGCTCGAGCTGCTACTGCGCTGCCTGCTGACTCTGCTGGCTGCTAACTTGGCTACTCTGTACTACTTACTGCTGCTGCTGCTAGCTGGGGCTGCTGGCTGCTGCTGCTGCTGGCTGCTGCTAGCTCGCTGCTTGCTGCTGCTTGCCATGCTGCATGCTACGCTGCGTGCTACTGAGTGAGTGCAGATATCAATAACCCCGCGCTCGGCTGCCAGAGCGTGTGGCAAATGAACCGCCCAAAGCTGTAATTATGTAATTTTCCGGAAATATAATTTATAATCAGAGATGAAATTATACCCGTAGGCATATATATATATATATATATATAATATAATATAGTAGTATATATATATATATGATATATATATGTGTGTGTGTGTGTGCTGTGGTGTGTGTGTATATATAATACACTACCTATAGGGCATATCAACTATGCAAGTTTATATGTGCATAATATATAATACATATTATATATTACTA
>NW_014582818.1:0-7116 GCF_000485595.1 Priapulus caudatus
CCCGTGACATGCACGTCGGCGCTTCGGACGTGACGCAGCCGGCGTTCCCGTGACCGGCCCGTCGGCTTCGGACACGCTCGTGTCCAGCACGTGCATTTTGCCCTTCCATGCGGGGGTGAGCCCCCTCCCATCCCCGGGGATGCTGGGACGTACCGCCGGGAGCAGAACGCGGGGATGTGACGCTGCGGCAGACCGAAATTCGTTACACTACCCCCCTCCGCCTTTCGAGTCTCGCCCGCGAGATTCGACCAATGGGGGCGCTAACGAACATTCGGCCGCAGCCACACCAGTAGCGCATTCCGTACTCACGGCTGCAGAGTAGTGCGGCGTTTAATCGCCCACTATCTTCCCAGATCGTCCCACCGCCACTCGCACGACAGCCGTCAAGCGTTGTCGCAGAGTTCCTGTGCGTTTGCGTGTACACCGCGGGAGAAAACGGGAGAGCGAACCCTAACGCGTTGCTTCTTCCCCGTACTCACAACCGCGGATATCCTGCCCCGCTGCCGATCGCAGGGAGTACAGGGTAGGGAGTTCGTATATCCACCGAGTAGCCTGTGGCCTTCACCCGTGACCTATAACCCCTCCCGGCTCTAACCGGTGTCCTGGCCCAGTGACGTCAAGCATCATAGCTACGTGCACAACTGTATGACGTCACCCGCTCGGTACAGATGCACTGTTACCGGCCTCAGGTGCGTCCAATACCAGCATTAGCTGCACAGCTGCACGTAGCTCATTCAGTGTACTGCACAGGTTAGCTGCACAGGTAGCACACGGCGCTGGCAGGCGGGTGCTCGAGCGATCGAACCCCGCCACCAGCGTTGCCTTTTTCTTTCCTTCCCTTGTTCGCTGGTGGCATTGCGGTTGTACAAACGTACGTGCGAGGCAAAGCAATAGCGCCGTTTCCCTGAATGGCGAAGGGCTTCCAGCCTCTGGACGCCCTCGGCTTACCCGCTGGAGAGGTGGAGCCGGGTGGTTCGAATCCCTCTCGGGCGGTGCCGTAAAGTTTTGCTACTTCACACTACAATGCCGCTGCTGTTCCCGACGATGACGATAGGTGCCTGACGTAGCCTGCCAGAGGGCGCTACCTTAGTGACGTCCTCTCATTACGCCCCCTGGACATGCGGTGGGAGTGTAAGTGCACATCACGTGACGTGGGCCGATCCCGACCTCGCCTTGTGACGTAGGTGAGTCCCCGTACTCGTGCCGGTTCCGGCCTCCCACCTGGCGGCTGCTGACGCCGGCCGCAATCTGGTTATGCGTGTGTATGCGTAGCAGTGCGTATGTTATGTATCACGGCGCTAGGCCGTATGTATGTGCCGGCATCGCTGTGTACGTCGGTATGCCAAATGCAAGCTATGTCGGATACCACATAAACATACGCAAATACAAGCATGATCTAGGTAACCTTCAGGCCGAGGCCTGAGTTTATTGCCTGAATTAAAGCTACAGTGCCTGGCGGATCACGCCTCGCATCCGCTCACTTACGCCTTCCAGGTCGCGGAGGTCGCTGGCGATCCGCGCGCGGAGAATCGTTTCCGCTATGCAGAGCTGCGCCGGCGTCATCTCCTCCAGGCGGTCTGGTCGCGGTCCTACTGTGGCGTCCCGTAACGCCTACCAAGGGCGTACCTACCGGGCGGGGGTGCTCAGCTGCCGTAGCTGCCGTGTTCCCGCGTCGGTTAACTGCGCCGGGTCCGGGGTCGAAACGTCCATCCTTCGTCGCCTCTCCGAGGGGCCTGGGACAGTGGCGGCGGCCCGCAGCTCCGCGCCGAGCTTTCGCTTGCTCAACCTACCCTTATCCTGCACGGGTCCCGGAGCAGCGGCGGCAGCCCGCGGCACCGTGCGGAGCTTTTGTCCCTTAGATCTCTTCCGGGCTTCCTCCGGCGTCGGCAACGGCTCGCCGGTGGAGAGGGGAAGATGGTAGTCCAAGCTAGCCTCCCGGTACGACGTAGGACGGCCTTGCTCGGTCGCCCAGCGGTCCTGTTATATTGTTCCGTGCTGGCTGCGGAGATGGTGCGCCAAATTGAGATGCCGGCTTAGACGATAGGGGGCACAGGCCGGTGTGCGAAACTCACACCGAGCAACGGGGCACCTGAAGGTGTCCACCTGCTGCTCGTGATACTCCGCTTGATGTTCCGCGACGTGGTACGTGGGCAGGGAGCATGCCCTGCACCATGCCTACTGTCCCGCGGGACACACATCCGCGGTGACGATGATGCCCCGGTCGAATGATGTGCTCTGCGGCCCCATGCCCGCTCTCGCCGAGGCGGCAGATGGCGACGCGCGCCTTACCACCCTGCCGTGTTTCGCCGTTTCCTGAGAGGTGGTGCGGGTCGCGGAAGGATCCGGTCTAGCCGGGGTGCCTTTCTCCAGGCGTGTAAGCACTACTCTTACCGACTCACCTCTCGGTGATCTCCGTGGTGGTGGCGACGATTCTGGCACTTTCGGCGGTGACACTGCCGACGGCGAGGCGAGCAGTGCGTCGGTATCTATGGCCTCCAGCCCTCCCCAGCTTGACGGACTCTCCAATGCGGTTAGCTCCATTTCTTCCTCCATGGTACTTGGTGGTGGTGTCGGCGAAATGTGGGGTATATATACCATTTCACCGCCGGCCCCGGAGGCCCCGTGGTCAGGTGACCACCCGGGATCCTCGCCAAGGCCACCACAATCCTGCCAAGACTTCTGCCGAGGCCAAGTGCTTCTGTGGACTGGCGACCCGGTGAGCGGTGAAGTTGCCCGCTTCCACGTTATGGCGACTCAGCGCGCCTGCCGAGGTCAAGGGATTCCCTGTCCCGGCCTCGACGAGCGGTGACGTCGCCTGCTCCCATGTCTTGGCGACTCAGCGCGCCTGCCGAGGTCAAGGGATTCCCTGTCCCGGCCTCGGCGAGCGGTGACGTCGCCTGCTTCCACGTTCTGGCCAATGGGTTAGTGCCTGTGTGCCTATCCGCCAGCGGTCACCCGAGTGTGAGTCAACTCAGGTTGATGGCTGGAAATAGAGATTCACTGGAGGGGTGAGGTATATGTGATACAGCCATCATGCAGATACTTACCTACTGACAAGCAGTACCACATGCCCACCCCGCCGAGCTCGCGGCATCCGTGAGTCCCACCGGCTATTTTCGTGCCCACCGAAGTAAGCTGCTACCAGCCACGGGCCCCGCACATGCGAAATGAGAAATCACCTGTACACAGTACATACGTGCTCAAACTCCATGCCTACGGGTACCGTGCATGCGAAATGAGCATACAGGTCCACAGTCATGGCGCCCAAATCCAGGCATATCGGGTATGAGCTCCATGTAGTGATTCTTTGGCCTTTTTTTAACTTCGGCAAGGAAATAGGATTACACGCCACTATACGAGTTATGCGTGTGAAAGCTGTTATGTGAGGGGTCCGAGAGTATGCAGGTAACCCCTGCTGCGCCACAATTAATGCTAAAATACGCGTAGTTATATGCCCTTGCTGCCATACTTACCTGGTGACACGTGAGCAAACTTCAGCCCGTATACATTTATCTCCTTGCACATCTAGCATGACCACCCGTGGGGTAGACTGTTTAAGCTCGCCCCTCTCCACCCGCGTTTGCCTCGGGTCGTACGTCTGCTACGAGTACGACTATTATTACCAGGGCTAGTATTTCCGTCGGAGCCATTTTCGATTCGTAATGGGTGTGCGATGGTTTTTTCTGTTTTGCCGTTGCCCGCACCGGCTCGGGCGCCTTGGCACAGGCTTAGTTCCAATTGGCCCAATCCGTAGGCCATCCATCGCCCAGCGGCTTGCGCGCTAACGCCAGTGCTGGGAACGGGCTCGGGTCGTGGATCTCGTCCACGTGTCCTTCTCGTCAGATGGTACCTGTTTGCACTTCGTATGCGCGCGAGGAAGCTCCTAGCCAATTGTACGATTCGTCTCAGGAATGCAACTGGGAAATCGCATACGCACGAAATTACTATATGGTCATATCACTCCGCTACCCCTGGCGGCGGTACGGTAGGTTGTAGTGTATGCCCTGCACAATGACTACTTCGTTACACACTTTATTGGGTGTGGTTACAGACTGCATCAGAATACCAGACCGTGGCGGGTGCCTCTGGCACCCTCCTTCCGGTATGACTAATGGCGTAGACTCACATGGCGAGTCGTAGGTAACCCTCTACTCTCGAAGCTCATGTTTTTCGGCTCGGTGATTGGAATCGTTTGCGTGTTACATGGGCAAGCTTGCTGCACTGCTTTGCAATGGCCTCGATATCTTCACCAATAGACACTTTCTCGGGTGCAAGCGTTGTGTCTGCTCGATCTCTGGTGGTGTTGTGGGTAGTTGCGAGTTAAGAATTGTCTCAGTGCATCTAGGTCTCTGGAAGTCAGATTTGGCCCCTTAAGCATCTCTTTTGCTGTCTATCGCGTGGAGCTGTCACGAATACGGACCAAATTGGCGCTCCGATCTTCAGTAGGCAGTTCTCGGGATGGTTTAGGCCATCCTTGATATAAGTTTACCTTGCACTTGATCTTAGACAGGGGCTTTCTAATTGAAGAGCAATTGTTTATTTACCTCTCTATTGGAGAATGCCCTTGCAGCGAGATTGTGCGTTTGCCATGGATGCTTAGCATCTAGCTTATGTAGGAAGTAGACTGAAATATGGATATGTGATATGCGAGGCTCTCACTTTCAGAGTCTCGATATGCTCTTCTACTTTTGTGAGAATTTCGACTAACAAAGAAAATGTTTTCCGTCTCTGGTTGTAGTATCGTCCACGGCCTTCTTGAACTCCTCATATGTCTTTGAATCGGAGTTAACCTTTACAGGAAAGAGTTATTGATTAAATAAATCTTACCGCGAAACAAAATGGCACTATATCTGTACTGTTGTGTCTAATTAAGTCTATGGTTTACTGAGATATATGAGGAAATAACCTCCTTTTACGGTGGTCTCTATTCGCCGTCGGTGCGTATAAGGAACATTTGCTGGCTTGGCAGTTGTTTGAGGTGTATCTTCCGATCCATGTAAGTAGCTGACCTGCCGGCTTGCTTTCATGCTCAGTATAAGGGAAGACATAGTTCTATATTTGGCCTGAAGTCGCTTCCGTTATTATGCAGCAGGTATGCCATTTGATCGGAATATGAACTTCATTTCTTTGAACTTCTCTGCCTCTTGTTTTGGTCTTATATTTGTTAAGCATGCAAGTTGTATGTGGTTTACAGTGGTTCGCGCTGATTGCTTTTGTACCTGGCAAGCTTTGGCACGCTCTGACATGGGCTCGTGTTTTCGATATCTTCACCATAGACACTTTTCTGTGCAAGCGTGTATATTTCGCCTCCTTGGTGGCTCTTGGTGTAGTTGTGGAAAGAAGGTCTCAGTGCATGGTCTTGGGAATCGGATTTCGGCTACTCTTGAAGATCACTCCTGGCTTCTATCGTGATGTCGTCACGAAACGACCAGATTGGCCTTAGATCAGGTAGGCAGTTCTCGCGATGGGTTAAGGCATCTCGATATACAATTTCTCACGTGATCTAGAACAGAGAGTTTTTAGTTTGAGTTGAAGAGCAATCTTTGTTTATTACCTCTGATTTGGCCGAATGCCCTGTCCAGCAGATTGTGGTTTGCCATGATGCTTGCATCCTAGCTTGATGTAGGAGTAGACGAACTTGGATGGATAGCGAGGGCTTCTACCTTTCAAGTCTCTATATGCTCTTCCTACTGTTGTAGAATTTCGACTAACAAAGCAAATGTTCTCTTTCTTGGAGTACTCGTCCACGGCCTTCTTGAACTCCTCATATGTCTTGAACTCGGAGTTAACCTTTACAGAAGAGTATTGATTAATAACATTTATGCGAACCAAAAATGCACTATATTGTGCTGTTTCTAATAATCTATGGTTACTGAGATTATATGAAGGAAAATAAACCTCCAACGGGGTCTCTACTTCCGCCGCAGTGCGAATAAGGACACATTTGCTGGCTTAGCACTTGTTTGGGGTCGTCATCTTCCACGACATGAAGTATAACCTGCTTGTCTTGTTTCCATGCAGTATACAGGGAAGACATTAGTTCATATTTGGCCTTGAACTCTGCATTTCCGTTATTTGCAGCCAGGTATGCCATTGAACGGAATATGAACTTCATTTCTTTGAACTTCTCTGCTGTTTTTGGCTTACTCTTCTTTAAAGCAAATAAATTCAATCTCCTTCCACTAGGAAAAATGTTGGATGCCCTCTTTGCCTGATATGACAGCAGCCATCTTTGTGGAACCCATTCACTAGTCAACAGTAACTTCTCTTCTAATGCCACAGCAAACATGTGCTTGCTTGGCAGTCCTGAGGTCAAATAGAAGGAGCAGTTGCATTGGGGCACCTTTGTATGTGGCAGGTAGATTTCGTACTCTTTGTCATTGTTTGTGACGAGGAACACCATACAACCATTCCTCATTTCTTTTTGCCTGACATCGTACTTCGAGTTTATGGCAAAACCATGAGCTAATGTGCATGCTAACCACTATTATGTCAACCACTAATGCATTATTAAAAAATAATCCATCTATACTCTATAGTCACACAGCTCCCTCGAATTTGGTGTTGCAATCGGGTTTACGACAAAGCTATGAGCTGATATGTATGCTAACCAATATTATTCGAAACATTTATGCTAGTTATTAATAAATAAACCATCTAGCCATATCGCTCACTCGATTTTGGTGTTACATTCGGGTTTACGACAAAGCTATGAGCTAATATGTATGCTAACCAATATTATTCGAAACATTTATGCTAGTTATTAATATATAATCCATCTAGCCATACCATCCATACCATACCATACCATGCCATCAGCCATCTGCCTACCATCCAATATTATACAATCATTCATGCTTGTATTTAGAAATAATCTGCCTGCCCACATAGCTCACTCGATTTAGCTGTTACAATCGAGTTATGACAACACAGGGTTGCGAACCTTGAGTGAGAGTTTGGAGTGAGAAATTGCGAGGGAGCGCAGCGATGATTGAATCATAGCGAACGCGTTTCTCACAACCTTGGACTTGTTTTGACAGACACCGTCATCAGGGTGCTCCTGCACGCTGCACATAAACTTCACAAAGTCCCCGAATGAGTTTGTGCATGCCTCAA
>NW_014582819.1:0-635 GCF_000485595.1 Priapulus caudatus
CCACACATAGGGATAGGTAAAGACACTAGTCTAACTATAGTATAATATTTCTATGTATATATATTATAATATTTTTATGACACCACACTACACCACACATAGGAATAGGTAAAAGACACTAGTCTAACGATAGTATAATATTTCTATGTATATATATTATAATATTTCTATGACACCTCACTACACCACACACAGGAATAGGTAAAAGACACTAGTCTAACTATAGTATAATATTTCTATGTATATATATTATAATATTTCTATGACACCACACTACACCACACATAGGAATAGGTAACAGACACTAGTCTAACTATAGTATAATATTTCTATGTATATATATTATAATATTTCTATGACACCACACTACACCACACATAAGAATAGGTAAAAGACACTAGTCTAACTATAGTATAATATTTCTATGTATATATTATAATATGTCTATGGCACCACACTACACCACATATAGGAATAGGTAAAAGACACTAGTCTAACTATAGTATAATATTTCTATGTATATATTATAATATTTCTAAGACACCACACTACACCACATATAGGAATAGGTAAAAGACACTAGTCTAACTATAGTATAATATTTCTATGTATATATTATAATATTTCTATGACAC
>NW_014582819.1:4780-5352 GCF_000485595.1 Priapulus caudatus
TCTCTCTGTCTCTGTGTCTCTCTCGCTTCTCTTCTTCTCTCTCTCTCTCTCTCTCTCTCTCTCTCTCTCTCTCTGTCTCTGTGTCTCTCTCGCTTTCTTTCTCTCTCTCTCCTTCTCTCTCACTCTCGCTGTCTCGCGCTCTTTCTCTCTCTGAGATGTCATGATTATCACTGCTGTCTGATCTTTGACTTACATTTGCTCACGTCATCACCGCCTGACCTTTAACCCGTGACCTTTGCACACGTCACCACCGCCTGACCTTTAACCCGTGACCTTTGCACACGTCATCACCGCCTGACCTTTAACCCGTGACCTTTGCACACGTCACCACCGCCTGACCTTTAACCCGTGACCTTTGCACACGTCATCACCGTCGGCGAGGCTTCCGGTGACTGCTGTCTAGCTTGCGCGCCTCATTAGCGAACCTCATGAATTTGCAGAATTCATCACTGCCGTCCTTTGGCCCGCAATAAGCAGAGCAAATGTTGATCGTCGTGCTTGAATGTGTGTGAATGTGTGTGTGTGTGTGTGTGTGTGTGTGTGTGTGTGTGTGTCGTGTGTGTGTGTGTGTG
>NW_014582819.1:6883-7116 GCF_000485595.1 Priapulus caudatus
ATATATATATATATATATATATATATACACGCCTGCAATCACCGCGGACATGTTAGCGAGGTTTTCGTTCATCGGATTTCAATCGAACGTCACGCTAATGCGTTTGTTGCTGTGATACTGTGATGCTGCTTCCGCCTTATGCCGCACGCACACACACATGCTCACACGCACGGGACACACACACACACACTCACGCACACACACACACACACACACACACACACACACGCACG
>NW_014582820.1:0-296 GCF_000485595.1 Priapulus caudatus
ATATGATATATATAAATATATAATATATCCTTACTAGTTTTATGAGAGCGAGACATTTCTGTCTGGCATCAAGGGAAACGACGATATAAAAACGTTAAGTCACCTTGAGAATATATAGATTGCTTCGTTAGGTGTGCCATTATGTTGCCTAGCAACAGCCGTATGAAGAACACACTTCTCCAAATGTATATCGCGTGAATTCGTTGCGATTATTTGAATATATATATATATATATATATATATATATATATATATGTCTGACATACTATACATACTATACATACATACATACATAC
>NW_014582820.1:1859-2531 GCF_000485595.1 Priapulus caudatus
TATATATATATATATATATATATATATATATATATATATTTGTCATTATACGCTCCTGATGTGTATCTTACGCTGATTGCAAGGCGAAAATAATTAACGTTGCTACAACATTAATCGCATCAATTGCAAATGCAATAGATGTAATTGTTAGAGTAATATGCAATGATAGATTCGTATTTCAGCGATCGGAGTAAGCTTAATGTAGTTCTGATTAAATTTCATTCAAATGTGTTCGTTTAATAAAACGAATTCATTTGCTAAAAAATAACGCATTATATATTCATAAAATATTCATTGTCATTTCATTTTACGTAGATAGTACACATTATTCTAACTATAATGCGATGTATGCAATGACCTTCCACTACATAATATTACATCCAAATGAATTTATAATGTTATTTATCGGCATTGCAGATTAAGCAATAAAGTTATATAATATATCCTATTTAGATACTTACATGACCCCTCACCTAAAGAGAACGTTTAAAGTCAATGCGATATGCGATCGATAGAATTGCTGTAGTAAACTCGTATCTCGCCCAGCGCCTAAAATAGTGTCACTAACTTAATTTAGTTGCTATGCCTTTATACAGTGTGATTCTAGATCCAATCAACTAAACGTGTCGCACGCCATGGGAATCTCTCCGCCCCATCTCTCTCTCTCTCTCT
>NW_014582820.1:5106-7114 GCF_000485595.1 Priapulus caudatus
ATTGAAATAGCACTAACTCATCTCCCACGTTTTTCCGTTGACTACACTCTACAGTATTATATAGCTCTCTGATATAGTATATACTAGGCCTACATGAATATAACATATACTATAAATAATTAATAATCGCTTACTCAGTTTTATGAGAGCGAACATTATCTGTCTGGGCATCAAGGGAAACGCACGCGCATATAAAACGAATATAAAAATAAGTACACCTTTGAGAGACTATATAGATTGCCTTCGTTAGGTGTGCGCATTCATGCTCTGCCCTAGCAACAGCCGTTATGAAGAACACAATCTCCAAATGTATATATCGCCGGTGAAAAATTCGTTGCGATTATTTGAACTTAATATATATATATATACTACCTAGTCAACATAATTATATATATATGCTGACATACATTACATACATAAATTACAGTAACATACATACATACAGTACATACATACATATCATACATACTACTACATACATACACTACTACTACATACATACATACAATACAATAGCATATACATACATAGCATGCGCAATGCATGCATGCATGCCATGCATTTCATGCACTGCCCATTGGTACATACATACATACCAATTAAATACATGAATACATACAATTAACATACATTCATACATACCATACAATACATACACTACCATACATACATACCATAACACTACTACATAACACTAAATAATTAACATACACTCATCACATACATACATACATACATACATACATACATACATACATACATATAAACTAACATACGATACATACAATACATTACAATACATTACTACATACATACAAATTATAATAAAAAACATCACATATCCATACCATACATACATACATACATACATCTATACATACATAATAACACTAAAATTACATACATTACATACATTACATACATACATACACTCACACTTACCATACATACATACATACATACATACATAACTAATTGGTAATTAAAAACTATTAAAAATGAACACAGCGGTTATGATAGATTAGCAATGGTACTTCTGTCTCAATACCAGCTGCAACAATAACATGATTATCTGAGTATAATCCGTCTAGCGTCAATATCCTTTTCCTTCATTTCTCCTCAGCACTGATCTAATAGTGCGACATGTTCTGTGGTTTACGAATCCCGTGGAAGCCTTGGACAGTCTGATCGTGTACGCGTCAAATGGATAGATTCCGTATATTAACGCTGGTCAGGCCTATGATTTAATCAATCGTTTCTTGCAACCATCGGATAACAAGCCATATATAATAACAGAGGTGATATTACTCAGCTAACGCTACAATGTAAATTATATAACGATATAACGTGATCATATAATCGGTGACAGCAGTATATTATCTACAGCTTCTGATTTAGTCAAATAGCTGAAATGATGACGTGTGTGCGCGTATAGAAGAGAAAAGGGTAACGGTCTTGTTTCACTGTTATAGACGGACTTGCAAGTTTAGAAAAATATCAATTGCGTCTCTTACTGCGACGCGTTGATTATAATGATGTAAAATAACATCCACAGCTTTGTAATGGTTTTACGTCTAAGGTACACCTACATGTACGTTCGGTAAGACCAGCCGTTTATAGGTATAGATAAAACGTGTATTGAGATGTTGCTTAAAGTGGCTGTGCGTCTCGGACGGGTAGCGAATTTCACCGTCGCACATCTAGTATAGAGCGAGTGTTGTGGTGAGCTTATAGACTATTGATCGAGTGTTGCTCCTTGCCGCCTTGAACCGCCACTTGCATTACGCACTAATTTACCACCCGGGGACAGATCAAAGAAAAAGACTGTGGGATTTCTGCGTCGCGTTGTAACGCCTGCGCTCCGATCACAGCGCCATTACATTCCCTGCTTTGTTGGTAGGCTGGGTTCAGAAACGTTTCCGCGTTTCTGTACACAGTCAACACGCATATATCTGATTACATGTGTATCAGGAGCGTATAATGACAAATATATATATATATATATATA
>NW_014582821.1:0-393 GCF_000485595.1 Priapulus caudatus
CCGAACAGCGTCACAGTTATCTTCGTAACAAGTTCAGAATTTTACGCCTTGCTTTCAATGCTTATAACATTTTCCTTGCTTCAAAATACCTTTTACACTGTTTACACACGATGACGCAAAGCCTCTGGGACTTCGCGAACCAATCAGGTGCTAGCAGGCGTGTAATTATATATACCCGACCAAACGGAAATTAAATGACTCGGCAAAGTCCGCGAAGAATCGGTAGAAGTCGCTTGGTGAAAAGGTCCGTGTCGAAGTCTTACCTCATTTTGGCCGCAAGAACGCAGTGTTCGCGTTTAAGCGTTTGAAGTTTATTTAGCTTTCAACACGAGCTCTCCCTTTCTCTCTTTCCGTCTCTCTCTCTCTCTCTCTCTCTCTCTCTCTCTCTCTCTC
>NW_014582821.1:1678-2650 GCF_000485595.1 Priapulus caudatus
CGAGAACGTCGGTAGACGAGAACGTCGGTAGACGAGTACATCGGCAGGCGAGAACGTTGGCAGTAGACGTCGTCGGCAGGCGAGAACGTCGGTAGACAAGAACGTCGGTAGACGAGAACGTCGGTAGACAAGTACATCGGCAGGCAAGAACGTCGGCAGGCGAGAACGTCGGCAGTAGACGTGGTCGGCAGGCGAGAACGTCGGTAGACGAGAACGTCGGCAGGCGAGAACGTCGGCAGTAGACGTGGTCGGCAGGCGAGAACGTCGGTAGACGAGAACGTCGGTAGACGAGAACGTCGGTAGACGAGTACATCGGCAGTAGACGTCGTCGGCAGTAGGCGTCGCTGGCGGCGATCAGTTACGGCCACGGAATGACTTCACGTGCCGAGAGCTTCAGCACGCGCACGGAAATATAGTCGGAGCACGTCGTCGCGCGGGTGCTAGAGACGTTGGCAGCGAGCGTCAGCGACGGCGACGTCGCTTTCATCGTCTCCGTTTCTCGCCCGGAGAAGGATATTAACGTTGAATCGAGTGCTGGACGACAGCGGTGGTACCAACTTGTGAAGACAAACGGGTGACATGGGATATACAGTGCAATAGAGAGAGAGAGAGAGAGAGAGAGAGAGAGAGAGAAGAGAGAGAGAGAGAGAGAGAGAGAGAGAGAGAGAGAGAGAGAGAGAGAGAGAGAGAGAGAGAGAGAGAGAGAGAGAGAGAGAGAGAGAGAGAGAGAGAGAGAGANTGTGTGTGTGTGTGTGTGTGTGTGTGTGTGTGTGTGTGTGTGTGTGTGTGTGTGTGTGTGTGGGTGTGCGTGCGTGCGTGCGTACGTGCGTGCGTGCGTGCGTGCGTGCGTGCGTGCGTGCGTGCGTGCGTGTAAACGACACTCGGAGCTGACTGTGCACGGACGTCACATCTCCATCCCGCCCTCCCCCCTCGCCCCTCCCCCTCCCCTTCTCTCCTGTCTCCCTCTTCTCT
>NW_014582821.1:3160-3765 GCF_000485595.1 Priapulus caudatus
CTAGAGCAGCAGCAGGGATAGCTGTGAGGCCCGTATAGCTAACTTATATGTCTAGCGGTGGCTAGAACAACAGCAGGAATAGCTCTGAGGCACGTATAGCTTACTTATATGTCTAGCGGTGGATAGATAGAACAACAGCATAGAGGCAGGGGTGGGGGTAATGAGTTTCTAGAGTCAATAGTTTGACGCTATTGGCGTACAGCGTATTGGGTGCTGATTTCACGACATTTTGTCTTTACGAGTTTTATGCGAGTAAAAGTAAAAATGTATATAAACTTGAGCTTCTTCTGTTCTCTGGTCATTACTCTGACAAATTTGTCATTATTCATTCCTGGTAGAGGTAGTGAAGAGTAGCAGAAGTGAGTTTGGAGTAAGGAGGCCAGTTTTTCCTAAAGGGGTGGAGGCGGCGTTAGGGTGAAGATGTGCAGTGGACTGGCGCGTAGACGGAACAAAGGTTAAAAAACCGAGGGTGTGGCGCCAAGAATATATATGTATATATACGAAGCCATATATATCTATCTATCTATCTATCTATCTATCTATCTATCTATCTATCTATCTATCTATCTATCTATCTATCTATCTATCTATCGATCTATTTATCT
>NW_014582821.1:7676-8314 GCF_000485595.1 Priapulus caudatus
TTATATATAGCTTTGTATACAAGCCCGTAGGAAGGTAAATGATATATTGGAGGCAATGGGTTATAGACGTACTTGCGCGTCTGCGCGGCGCGTAGCCCCGAGAAGGGGGATGGTTTAGAAATTTTTTAATTTTCAATATTGAAATGACGCTTTCTCGTGCATTCTGGCATTGCAAATATTACATTATACATGCATGCTGGGAGAAAATAATAAAACGTGCATGAATGATATGTGCATTATGTAACAAACCGTTATATATACATACTTAATGTGTGTGATGAGTAACATATAATGTTCAAGAAATTGCTCTCCTTCGTTCTCTCTCTCTCCCCCTCTCTCTTTCCTCATGCTCTCTCTCGCGCGCTCTCTTTCTCTCTTTCTTTCTGTTTCCTCATGCTCTCGCTCTCTCTTTCTCTCTCTCTTTCTCTCTCTCTCTCTCTCTCTCTTGCTGCAGAGAATGTTTATTTAACGTGCGGGCGTGTGAAGACCGCGGCGCGAGGCAGCCGTCTCGAAAAAACGGAAATTTTAAATTAAAATTAAAATTGTCCGCCGCGTATTGCCGATATGGCTGCAAGCGTGTTGATCCACATGAACACCCTCACGCATATTAAACACGAGCCTTATCGCTCACTCTCACC
>NW_014582821.1:9945-10273 GCF_000485595.1 Priapulus caudatus
CAAAAATATCTCAGTTAACTTTTTCTGCCAAAATAAGCCGTCGAAAAGCATACGCCTGTCCTCCGAATATCGAAATAAATTCTCATAGCCAAATCGCATCTGACGTCCAAAGATTTCTCCTCCATTCTCATCCAACGGAATGGTTATTGCTCATACGAAATAAATAAACGCGATATCACAAATCTGAAATAACGCAAGTTCGCGAGCAAAGCCGTAAATTTCGTCGCGTCATCGGCTACCGACCACACACATACACGCGCGCGCACACACACACACACACGCGCGCGCACACACACACACACACACACACGCGCGCGCACACACACAC
>NW_014582822.1:0-525 GCF_000485595.1 Priapulus caudatus
CTCTATCTATCTATCTATCTCTCTCTCCATCTCTCTCTATCTCTCTCCCCCTCCTCGCTCTCTCTCTCTCATCCCCCCTCTCTCTCTCTCTCTCTAAGCCCCTTACGCCGTGTGCGGCGGGGGACGGCAGGCAGGCAGGCTGGCATCCCGCACCGCACGGAAATTAAGCATGGAGCGCTCAGTCTCCGCGGGGATGAGGAGCGTGAGAGATGCGGACCCATCGTAGAGCTTCATTGTCGGAAAAGAAGCGATGTCGCTAATTTCGAAGCGTCGTATTCAGAATACACGAGCGGCGGCGGCGGCGGTAGCAGCGGCAGCAGCGGCGGCGGCGGCGGCAGCGGCGACAGTACCAGTAGCGACCGCAGTTGCGACAGCGGTGGCAGCAGCGGCAGAGGCGGCGGCGGTGGCGGCAGTAGCAGCGGCAGAGCAGCAGCAGCAGCGGCGGCAGTAGCGGCGGCAGTAGCGGCAGCAGCAGTAGTAGCAGCAGCAGCAGCGGCAGTAGCGGCGGCAGTAGCGGCGGCAGTA
>NW_014582822.1:4266-5581 GCF_000485595.1 Priapulus caudatus
CTGTAGGACAGGCGTACATATACCTAGCTACATGGACTTCAGTAGTTGTTGTTGTTGTTGTTGTTGTTGTTGTTGTTGTTGTTGTTGTTGTTGTTATTATTGTTATTGTTTGTGGTTGTAGGGCAGGTGTACGTCTCTAGCTACATGGACCTGAGTAATAGTTGTTGTTGTTGTTGTTGTTGTTGTTGTTGTTGTTTTGTTGTTATTGTTATTGTTTGTGGTTGTAGGGCAGGTGTACGTCCCTAGCTACATGGACCTGAGTAAGGGGCCTGAACCTTGCGTCGTCTGTGGGGATGCCGCGACAGGATACCACTACCGCTGCATGACCTGCGAAGGTTGCAAGGTAAGTAACTACTGCTACACGCGCGCGTGCATATACAGCTACACGCATGCGTGAACGTACAACTACACGCGCGCGTGCATATACAGCTACACGCATGCGTGCAGGTACAGCTACACGCATGCGTGCACGTACAGCTACACGCGTGCGTGCACGTACAGCTACACGCGTGCGTGCACGTACAGCTACACGCGTGCGTGCACGTACAGTTATAAGCGTGCGTGTATGAGCGTGCATTCGTACGTATGCGTACATATATAGATACACGCGTGCGCGTACGGGCGCGCAAGGAAATCTACACGCTTGCGTGTATGGCCGTGAGTGGACAGTTGCACGCGTGCGTGCACGTACAGATAGACGCGTGCGTGTATGAGCGCGGATAGGCATTTACACGTGTGCGTACATATATATACAACTACGTGTGTGCGCTTACAAGGGTGAATATATACGGATACACGCGTGCGCGTACGGACGCGCCTATACATGTAAACGCGTGCGTTTATGAATATGGATAGACATCTACACGCGTGATGCGTGTACGGGCGCGCAAGGAAATCTACACGCGTGCGTGTAATGCTATGCATGCATACCTACAAGCACGCGTGTTCACATCTTTGCTGTGTCTTTAATCATTACTGTTCCTTGATAGAATTTGTACATCATGATCGCTTATAGACTCTACGATGCAATGTTCCCGCATGAGTACACCCCCATTCTCCCTCTTTCACTTCCTCTCCCTCTTCCACTTCCTCTTCCTTTTCCTCTTCCACTTCGCCTTCCTTTACTTCTCCATTCTCTTTCTCTCCTCTTCACCCCTCCCTTTCCTCGCCTCCGTCTCTTTTCTCCACCTTCTTCCCGTCGTCTCCCTCCCATATCTCCCCTCTATCTCCTCCCCATCCTCTCTCTCTCTCTCTCCTCCCTCTCTCTCTCTCCTCCACCTCCTCTCTCTCGCTCTCCTCCACCTCCTCTCTCTCG
>NW_014582822.1:6780-7107 GCF_000485595.1 Priapulus caudatus
ACATACATCCTGTATTTACGTATACATACATCCTGTATTTACGTATACATACATCCTGTATTTACGTATACATACATCCCGTATTTAGGTATACATACATCCTGTATTTACGTATACATACATCCAGTATTCACGTATACATACATCCCGTATTTACGTATACATAAATCCTGTATTTACGTATACATACATCCTGTAGTTAGGTATACATACATACCGTATTTACATATACATACATCCAGTATTCACGTATACATACATCCCGTATTTACGTATACATACATCCTGCATTTACGTATACATACATACAGTATTTACGTATACATA
>NW_014582823.1:0-7105 GCF_000485595.1 Priapulus caudatus
CGGCACTGGCGCCCCCACGCGGCTGTTCGCTGTGGTAAACGGCGCGCAGCGCCACCTGTCTGTGTTTGGGTTGATGGCCGCTGTTGTGCTCATCGCCACACAATGTCTGTTCTAGTAAAGCCATCGCGGTGCCTGCTACCCTATACAGTTGCTGTACGGCTCATTTACTAATGCCACTATTTTAGTCGTATAGAATTGGGCATACATCAATGTTGTGAACTGTTTTTATCGATGAGACAGATCGTCCGCGAAAATTGTCCGTGTTTATTTAGATAATGTATTATGTATTATATACACAATTTTAGAAACGGGTGTCATCTTGATTGATCATTTTTAATTTTTTTTTCAGATTTTCCATTGAAAATGATATTAATGGTAAATAAACCCAGAGTGTAGTTACTACCAATGCGTGCGCTCTACCACCTAATAATTCTAGATAAATGTGGCGCAAATACTTCCGTGGAAACATAACTTTGGTGGTAATAATTATTACAAGTCGTGTTTATTAATCGTCATTTTATCTTTTAAACGCCCAAATGGCCTGTTAGTAAACTCACTCGCTAGCAAACCTAAACAAGGTAAATGCCAGAGTTTGGTAAAAAATGCGCGATCTAGGGTTACGAGCTCTCAGCCAGTCCCTGCTTAGTAGGGTCCCTATATACAAATCCTATATACTCATCTGTCATCGGGAGTGGTCCCAGAAAATCAATGGCCATTCTTTTCATCGGGGTTCCAACAGCTTGCTGCTGCAGGCTGGCTCGTCGTTTCCTCCTATCCTTCCGTCGGGCGCAGGTGTCACATTTCCGACACCATCTCCGGACGTCTCCGCGCATTCCGGGCCACATAAACCGCTGCCGAATGCGTTCCAACGTCTTGAGACTCCCTAGATGTCCAGACATCCGTGCCCCGTGTTGCAGTTTCAATATTTCTGTTCTCATTTCTCGCGGTGCCACTAGCTGGGCTACCGGTCTTCTCTTGTGGTTACTCGCGGCCCACACATAGTGTAGCAGTCCTCGGCGGATTTCTAATCTATCTCAGATATGCCAGAACGACTTGCCTTTCCACGCGAGTGCGGCGGCTTCCGCGTACGCGGGTCGCTCCGGCCTTGCGTTCTTCCACTCTATTACTTTCGGTATTGTCGGATCTTTCATCTGCCACTCACGAACTTGTTTATCCTTCCACACCATACTATCTCCGGCCTCAGCCGTCTCGGACGCAGCATCCCCTCCACTCTCCGGATCGTTCCGTAGCCGGTTGCATCGGATGCTTCCGGTGGGGATATCGCTGCACTCTGGGTAGCTGCCTCTGGGTAGCTGGTTTACACTTACTGCACACCGGCCGTCTTGAGAGGCCGTCAGCATTCCCATATAGGCGTCCAGCACGGCGCTCAATTTTCATATCGAACATCCCCAAAAACGCCATCCACCGTGCCACCATGCCTTCCGGCTCTCTAAAATTCAGCAGCCACGTTAAAGAGGCATGATCAGTCCCCATTAAGGGTCGCCCTTGCAGGTATAGTGACGGAACTGTTTCACGGCTTGTACGACTGCCAGCAGCTCACGCTTGGTGGTGCAGTATCTCTGTTGCGTCCGGGAGAGAGTTTTGCTTGAGTAGGCGATCACCCGCTCTTCTCCCCGCTGGCATTGAGACAACAGCCCCTATGCTGGTTGCGATGGCATCAGAATCTACAGTGAACCCACCCTCTGCTTAAGGGTAAGCTAGGACGGGCGCCTCCGTCAGCCGAGTTATCAGTTCACGGAAGGCGTGCTCACATGCGTCTGTCCACTGGTAGGTGTGATCTTTCCGCGTCAGCTCCTTCAATGGTCCCGCTATAGCTGCGAATCCATCTATGAATCTCTGATAGTATAGTTAGCGAAACCCAGGAAGCTACGAACGTCGGCGACGCTCGTCGGCTCCGCCCACTTCCGGACTGCCTCGATCTTGCGTGGATCACAACTCACCCCTTCTGGTGATACGATGTGTCCCAGAAACGCTGCACTCTTTCGAAAAAAGCACTCTCTCTCTCAATTTACTTGCCTTCAATTTTAGACCGGCGTCCCGGAGTCGTCCGAACACATGTCGGAGGTTAATCAGCGCTCCATCGAAGGTAGTCCCGAAAACAATCACGTCGTCCAGGTACACCAAGTACTCTGTCCACTGCAGTCCTCGACTGCTCTTCTTCCGTAGCTGCTTCGTCAATCCCTTCGATTAACCCCTGCAGCTGCGCGGGGAGCTCCGGTCGGAGTTCTCCGTCGGAAGTTTCTTCCTGGGCCTCGCGCGACGTTCCAACCAGGGCGACCTCCTCCAACCGCGCTAGTTCGGTTCCGGCGAGGATGATCACGTCGTCCGGCCCTACATTGACCATGGATAGTGGCACACGAGCCCCGTCCGTGTCTATCAGGCAACGAGCCATCACCGTTCCTCTATTAGCTCATTTCTCTGCGAACCTCTTGGTGGGCTCCGCGATAGCTATCCGCGCAGCTCTCCATCGCGTCCCGCATACACTCCCGTGCACGACCACTTAAAAAAATAAATTAGTGATTGCGGACACAACATCATCCAACTGTTTTTTTCTACGCTCTCCTCTTCCTCAGCAGTCAGAAGTGACAAATGCTCAGCATCTGCTATGTTTGATGGCCGGCGCAAATCCCCCTGGGTTATTTTTTTTGCTCGGGGGGGCTCGGAGGGGGGAGGGGTTCGTGCGAACCCCACGAACCCTCTGGCTACGGGCCTATATGTATATGTATATGTATATGTATATGTATATGTATATGGTATATGTATATGTATATGTATTATGTATATGATATATGTATATGTAGTATGTTAGTGTATATGTATATGTATATGTATATGTATATGTATATGTATATATGTATATACATGTATGTGTATGTGTATATGTATATCAGGAGCGTATAATGACAAATATACGTTGTCATATATATACGTTGTCACGTTGTCATAATGACAAATATACGTTGTCAAATAATTTGTCATTATACGCTCCTGATGTATATGTATATGCATATGCATACTATGCATATCAGAAGTAGATAATAGGGAATAGTATAAAGTAGATAGTAGATAATAGTTCCCAATTATCTAATTCTGATGCATATGTATATGTATATTATGTATATGTATATGTGATTGTATAGTGTATATGTTATATTATATGTATATGTATATGTATAGAGTATATGTATATGTATATTGTATATGTATATGTATATGTATATGTATATGTTATGTATATGTATATGTATTATGTATATGTATATGTATATGTATATGTATATGATAATATGGTATATTAGTAATGTATATTATATGTTATTATGTATATATATTATATGTTATTATGTATATATATTATATGTTATTATGTATATATATTATATGTTATTATGTATATATATTATATGTTATTATGTATATATATAATATGTTATTATGTATATATATGTATATGTTTGTATATGTATATGTATATGTTGTATATGTATATGTATAATGTATAAGGGTTGTTATATGTAATGTATAGTTTGTATATGTTATGTATATGTATATGTAGTATGTAATGTATATGTATATGTATATGTATATGTATATTATATGTATAGTGTTATGTACTATGTATATGTATATGTATATGTATATGTATATGTATATGTATATATATATATATATATATATACGTATATGTATAATTGGAATATGTATTCTAAGCTATACCTTTTATACTAAATATCATTGATAACTGTCACGGCACACATAGTTTACCCGCTCCCTCAGCTTTGTGAACATGTTTTTATTCATATTACTAGATTTTGTCATGTATCTAAATAAAAAATAAAAAATAAAAAAGTTTACACAATGTTTGCTTAACTTCAGGGGCGTATATATTGTGTTAATTAGGCGAGTTCTTGATTAAACACACATTTATCTGCTAGCCTTAACATAATTAATTGATTATACTAGTTAGATTGTTGACGTTTTTAGTGTTGAGGTAACTCGGACACGAACTGTACAGCAAATCCCGTAACACTCGCGCTCCAATGTGAACAGCCACGCGAAACGAGACACCCACACTTGCCTCTCGTCTCTATCTCTTCCTCTCACACAGACACGCCCCCCCCCCACACACACACTTACGCAATCGCCCTTGCCTATGCTGCAGAACGCACACCCGCTTGAGGGTTAGCGGAGGGCGTGTGTGAGTATCTTGACGTACGCGAAAAACATGTCAATCATCCTGGACTGCGAAAATCCCACGCGAGGCAACTGTGAACCACGTCTCGAAGAGCTCATAAGTTATGCAGTGACTGGAAGACAGCGAACGTGAACATTTATAGCTGCGTAAGTTTTTGCGTTTTTAAAATCTCAATTGGTTTAGGTAGAACGATGCAGTTATGAATAGAAGACAGGTAGCCAGGGCACAGGGCATACAGTCGGGCATGTGGACGGCTGGATGAATGGGAGAGCAAATGGATGGATGACCAGATGCGCGGATGCATGAATTCATCCACGTATAAAATAGAGGGTTGCACGTGCGTGTGTACGCAAGGGAGTCGTGGCTATAGTTGATGGTTGGGCCAGGTTGGCCCGTTACGTCCCGTTACACGAGTGTGTTTATGCACGCGTGTGTTCGTGATATAGACATGGGTTATAATTAGCTAGTTGATGGATATACAAATGGATTGGTGAATATGAGTATTTTAATCGTTTTGTTTTCTTATATTTGTTACCAGCAACGAAACGATGGCTGCCGTAATTATCGGACGTCTATTGATAACAACGCTAGTCTTCGCTGCCGCCATATTGGACCGAGGTAGCTGCGAGGTAGACGAGGATATCATCGACCTAACGCACAAATACGCGAACACCAATATGGTTACGTGGCCGTCGGCTCTAAAGTTCAACATCAGCGTTGGGTTTAAGGGTAAGATGCCAAGTGGCGTATATTTAGAGACGAAACGCTTCTGTACAAGCGAGCATGCAGGTACGCACATGGACGCACCTGTGCATTTCTACGAGCATGCACAAAGCGTTGACGAGATACCGCTGAAGACCATGATTGGTCCTGGAGCCGTCATCGACGTGTCCAGGAAAGGTGAAATGAACCGAAACTACGAGGTCACCGTGCAAGACCTTTCATCCATTCATCCTGGTAAGAAGAATATTGCTACCTAGCTCTTTTCTCTAGTTTACCTTCTCGTCATCATTGCTGCTACCATAAAGCAAGAAATCTTAAAGGGACAGTAGCCTCTACGTCTAGGATTTTACTGCATACAACTGTACTTACTGTATAACAAATCGTCTATACCCACACGTATTTGTTACCAGATACCTAATTTAATTGTTATAATTAATTACACATCAACGCTACGAAATTTAAACGGCGCCATGATACCCCGCGACCGTCTGCTACCCGCCGAAAAGTTGCATATTTGACAATTTATTTTGCTCGTTACTGACCGAAGGCTAATCACAAAAGTGCAATTATATTTATACCTAAATGCTATTTAACCAAACGATATTTATTTTTAGGGCAAATTTATCCATTATTAAACTGAAACTATATGTCGTTATAAGAGATTACAATCCTTTTGCTTTTAAATGAAATAAATAAAAAACCCTCGTCTGTAGCCTTGGCTGAAAGTGGTTTTGCGGCAACTTATCAGATCGTGCGCTTTGAGTGGCGCCACGTCGTTGTAATCAAAACTGTAGCCGTTAGTTTTAAAACATAAAAAAAACATTTCTAATGGTGATTGAACCATGAAACTTTTTATGTAGCGTAATTATCACCTAAATTAGCTGAAAATAACCCTAGAACCTAGAGTAAACACTCACTTTAAGCACATGCATGCTACTATGCGTATGCGCATAGCGTAAAAAGCGTTCATGATGCAGCTGTTCGTTGTTTTGCGTTTTCTGGTCGTTTCTTTGCCCTACGTAATGCGTAGTTTAATTGCGTATTTTCCCAATAAAATTGTTTACATGAGCAGAATTTTAGATGAAGTCAACGCCGAGTCTATTGTCAACCCGTTTTTGTAACGTTTATTAACTGGTACAGATCGCTTATAAACACTGATATGAATTGCGATAGATATCTTATTGAACGCTAACTGGCGTGGAAGCATGCGGCTAATTAAACCGGCGTGCCCCACGCGAGCCCAAATATAACAAATATTAGCACATCAAGTGATGCCAGAATATCCAGCTATTGATACCCGGTCGTGACCTTCCGACCTGCCTTGAAACAAGATAGATGAGTCAGTATATAATTGAAAGGAGAGAACAAGGCAGACAGTAAGACAGATCGATGCGGAGAGACGGACGGACAGAGAACAGGGCCCGTTGTCAGAAACAAAATTAGTCCTTAACATTAGTCTTAACATTAACTTCCACTCGTAAACCGTTGACAGAAACATCGCAAAGTTACGAGAATTAAAAATCCTCGAAAATATCCTCTTAACATTACGAGGGCCCAGCCCCTTTTGTAACATTAATATTAAGTTGAAAATAACACATTTACACTACGAATTACAATTATAGTGATATTATATTTTATAATAATAAAAAATTGTGTGTTTTCTGAAAAACACGTCAAAATCATTAATTATCTACCGATCATAAAACAAACAAAACATTTTACAAATGGCGTATGGCATTTGTTTTCTTGTTTGAAATGTTTGCCACGCTTGCCACACCTCTCGCGTATCGTTATGTCTCGTTATGTTCACAACTCTCACAACTCATTAGTCGTAAGTGTTATCTTAGCATTAACATTAACTTTACGATGTTTCTGACAACGCCCCCAGGAACGAAGTCAAGATGTAGTCCTAGTAGGTGGTCTGTAGCTGAGGTATATATATATTAATATATATATATATATATGTCTATATAAGTTTGCAAATAAAGTCACTATCGTTATATATATCGTATCTAACATGTCTCACTCTACATCTCTACGACTGCTGCAAGCTCTCGTGCACGTTGCATACTACGTCAAGTGCTAGTATCTCTACTTCTGCCACGATTCTACAAGATCATGAAGCTATCAACCTTTAAAACCCCAGTACAGCAATATTATAGACTG
>NW_014582824.1:0-7102 GCF_000485595.1 Priapulus caudatus
AGAGAGAGAGAGAGAGAGAGAGAGAGAGAGAGAGAGAGAGGGTGGAGAGGACATTTTAAACCGGTCGACTTTGCATTTCAGGTGCGGGAAAATGTAAGGCAACATTGTTTTTACAGGGACCATATCGTCGTAGTTAGTACGTATTTGGACAAAATAAATACTATGATAATTACAACTATGATAAATACAGGTTTTGTTGATTCTTTTTGTGATTAAATCGCTGCATTATACTTATATTTTTGCCGGGCTATACGAAGTAAACGAAGAAGAGGTGCTATACGGGTACATAGCTAATGTAGGTGGGTATTTAGATTGCTGCAATCTGAATAGAATTCGAAGTCAAACTGACCAGGGAAAAATGAACGAAACGTGGTGATTATAACGTTTTAATAATACGTTGAATTTTTGTGATCTAGGTTTCTTCATCAGACGCTAGGCGTCATGCGGATTATAAGGCCTTCCATGGTACTTATGAAATTATCAAATCAATCGTGCATGCGTGCGTGCGTGCGCATATGTATGGCGTGCTATCGCGTGTATCGTGTTAATAGATCTGGGATTAAATCTTAGCAAAGGCGCCGACGTTGATCGGATGTGACGAGACACATCTAATGCGCTCTCAACGCCGTACAAATAGCGGCATGAGGTGGGAATCTATAGCTTCATATACCGTGACGACAGCGCCTCCCGGTGACAGCTCGCAGATGATGAATGTGATAACCATAACGGTACTAATGTCAAGTGTAGGGTTATCTAGCATTCCTGCTAGTAACACTCTAAAGTGGTCTGGCCGTGGTTGCATCTATCATTGCGTTATAGTAGGCGCTCTTTCGCCAGTTAGTCAAATTATGCACGAGATTGCGCGATAGTTCTTGGCGAATGCGGTCGGGTGCTAGGCTACGTCTGCAACGCATCTCGTGTTGGCCTCGAAAATCGGAAACGTCGAGATGGCGCCCCCCCCCCCTTGGATATACCCGGATTGTTCTACAGAAATGTACCCGAAGGTGGAAAAACCGGCGCCACTAGAAATAGAGATAAACCAGGCCAATGAGCATGCAGGCCCGGACCGGGAGCATGAACGTGGCGCGATGTATATACCGCTACCGTGCAGCGGTATTATCAATCCGGGCGTAATGAACTCCCGTGACGTCACGCGACCACTAACCCCTGCCTTCCGTTTCCGCCGTGCGTCTGTAGCCGCGTCTGTAGCCGCGTCTGTAGCCGCGTCCATAGCCTTCAGTTAGTTCCTCTATAGAACATAGCGTTTCGAAAGGCTCACAGGCTTTCGAAGTTCGGAATTTAGAAGTGTGATTTGACCGCGAATTTAAATTGTATAGAAAACTGTATAGAGATTTGTATACTATCTGCCTGCCTGCCAATCTATCTATCTATCTATCTATCTATCTATCTATCTATCTATCTGTATATATATATATATATATATATATATAATCAAGAGCGTATTAATTAAGAAGGAGAGCGTACACCGGTGAAATGCTGAAACCTGCAAATATAATGCTGCCAGATTGAGTCGAATTAATAAACTTTATCCGTTCTTATTTTTCTCGATTTCTTTGTGGGTATATTGATCAGCTGGTCCTACCATGCTAATATAAAACAAACCGCTATCCCTACGTGCCTCTACGCTGAGATAATGGAGCGGGGAAATCTTGTATTTCGCCGAACAACCGATCTCGAGATACGTAGTTTGCTGCCGACTGTCTCTCCGTCTCTCGCGATAGCTTCGGGAACCTCGCGTGGTTTCCCGCCATTCAATTGCACAATGAAATATATCCTATTTCTTCTATACATATCTTTTCACGCATTTGCCAGTGCATGACGCAGCCATTAATTCAAAAAACCGTTCTATGTTATTATCGCCATGGTGATGACCCGGCGCGTGATTTTTTCCTAAAGGTCAATGCAGAAACAATAGGGCTGTAGTTGAGCCGCTGCATTGGTTTGAGCTTTGTTTCACACTCAATGAACGTCACAGTATGGCTATATAGCAGTAGCAACCGATAGATAGTCATATAGACAACTAAATATGTTGTTATAATGGATATCTATGCATAGCAGCATTCACAAAAATTCTAAATTCAGAGTGAATGGTCGTGGATCGATCCCATCCGTTTTCTAATATTTTCCTGTTTTCTGTATTGTTCCTATCTTATTCGTTGAACATTTTTTTCCAATTAACGCAAATATTTACATATGATTTAATTTACAACATTTTAATAACAACAATAATTTTACAACAAATTAAAAATTAAATTTTTGTATATCTATATTTGTTAAATAGGATTTAGGGTATGTTAGAGTTCAGGGGTTAGGGTCACAATGCAGTGAATGCAGCCATAAAACAGGAGTTGTAGGCACGTTATTTGTATCAAACCAATGGCGATTGCGCTCGCTAGAAGCCCTATGTTCTTAATTGACCTAGAAAGATGTATACACGCCGACCCGGGCCCTTACAGATGTGAGAGTAAACGCTTTTTTTTTGTGTAGTAAACGGTACGATGACCCCGTCCACGCTCACACAGCGGCGGACCCGGAAGCAACATACAGTCCACAAAAACGAGAGACAGGTCTGCAGTATTACACTGATCTCGAGTCGTGTGTTTCGCGAAAATACCAGATTTTCACCGCTCATATCTCAGGCGTAGAGGCATCGTAGGGCATGCGATTTTGCTAGACATCGATCAATAATACTGCAAACAATCGTCAAAATAAAACGGGAAAGTTATAATTTGGACTAATATGCAAACCATGGTTTCAGCATTTTCACCGTTTACGCTCTCCTTCTTATACGCTCCTTTATACTATATAAAATATATCATTATAGTGTATAGTACTACTTCCGGTTCTGTGTCCTGTGGATTGGAGTGCCCACCTTCGCCCCACCTCCAGACGTTGCTCATCCGTCGTCTCTCTGGGTTGTTTTTCAGTCTTGCTAAGCGATCATATCCGCACCATACGCCGAAGACACCGACTCTCTGGCCTCCCTATTCGAGGCACGTTGCCATGACACCGACGTCGCAGGCCGACAATGCCATGTGACCACCAGGGTCGGCGCTGACCCTTGAGTCCCGGCGGGCCGAGGTCATACACGGTGGGGCTGGTGTTAGACGTGTTAACGAGAGATTCCTTGTCTATACCAGGACCCATTGTTGGAAACCCAAATGTATTTCTAAATGAGTCGTTTCGCAGTACCTTTCTCATAGACCGATTGAGAGAAACATGGTAGAGTACAAATATGTCGATACGGCGTGTATGAAGCACCGCACTGGAGGTTCGGTCCGAGAAATCAGATGAACTTACAACTGATGTAAGGACTAATGGAGACTGTTCCTGACATACGCGGTCTACGGCTGTCTCCATGAGAGGTCGTGCTGAATTCTTTATTCTCTAGTCTTCTCATTTAGTGCTTGATGCTACTTCCTTCTATGCTACGTTGACTGTGGTAAAGTATTTAACTACCTAGCACTTCGGTGGAGTATTAATTAAGCGTTAGTGTGTACTGGTGGTGCATACTTTCACTTCGGAGTGTTTAGAATGTTGGTGTGACTAAATGGTGCCTATAGAGTATTAACTTACTGTCATTTCGGTGATGTTTAGTTGTGTTAGTGTGAGCTAAATGTGCCTATATGTATTAAACTTACTTTCACTTCGGTAAGTGTAACTATAAATGGTATGTGCTGACTATATGGCTGTTCATGAGCTACTTATTACTTTCCTAGCACTTCAGTAAGTATATCAGGACGGTACAATGTGACTGGTGGTTATAAGTTGTTACCTACTTTAGACTTCAGTAAGTATATAGCAGTGGCGCGGTTCTACGGGGGGCGATGCTTACAGGTTAATGCCCGGACCCCCTAGTTAAGGCGCTGCCTTCGGCACGCTGGAAGTGGAGGCCAATCAGCCTCAGGTAAACCCCCCCCGTTAGTTTATTAAACCTTATGATCCGCCCCTGTATAGGCGTTAGTGTGACTGGTGGTGTTATAAGTTTTAACCTACTTAGTACTTCAGTAAGTAGTATCTTTTATTCTTGTTTGATATCGGTGCAAAAGCTCTTACTTATGTTACGATGTTCATGATATACCGATGAAAATAAACTTTACTTGAACTTGAACTTGAAGTATTTAAGCGCTAAGCTGACTAGCGTTTAAGTATTAATTTGGCTAGAATTTAATAGGCGTTTAGCATGACGCCATGCTAAACTAATTGTTACATGCATCTCACAGATGCTCCAGATACCGCGATCACGAGACGTGAATTCTTTTGTATGGTTTTCACACGATCGCGTGTTGCATTAGAGAGGTAGCGTGTGGAGATGAGAAGGAATGACATCTCATAGATGAGATTAGTGCTCGGAGACACGTAGCCATGCATGCTGTGGTGACAAGTGCGGCCAAGATGCAGCGTCACGTCTTAACACTTTCCCCTCCTGCTCTCGCTCTCTCTTGCCTCCTCGCTTTCTCTATTTCTCTCTTTCTCTTCTCTCTCTCTCTCTCTCTCTCCTCTCTTTCTTCTCCCTCCTCTCGTCGCTCTCTCACCTTGTCTCACCCTCTATGCCTCTCTTTACACGCACGCACTCTCGCGTCTTCATACTCCCAACATTAAGTGTATGTTTTGTTATTATGTTATTGTAGATTGTTTAGCGCAATTGTTCCCACATTGCATATTGTAATGAGGAAAAACATAAGGTCTGTGTAAGGCGAAGAAAGAGGCAGTATCGCAGCCGCGTAATTTATTTTTTGTTGCTCCGCCACAGTTACAATCTGTCAGTCGTATCTCTAACTCACTCCTCTTTCTCTTTTCAGTCGCTTAAATCTCTCATTGTTCCCTCTTTATTCCCGCTCATCCTCTTATATCTCTTACGCGGTCTCGTCGACGTGTTCCCGCCTCCATTCCCCCATTCACGAATTGGCCCTTCTTGCCTATCTGTCCTGTTGGTTGTTTCGGATCATTGACGCGTCAGAAGTGATCATGGTCACTCTTTGCGTCATTATGAACCTTTTCCAAACCCAACCTCCTCGTTTGTCTTGCCGTGCGTTCTTTCCCTCCTTCTCTGAGAGTTGAATGGTACTTATGGTAAGCACCTCTTATCGTGAATAGTACTCTC
Organism: Priapulus caudatus; assembly: GCF_000485595.1. Taxonomy (NCBI): domain Eukaryota; kingdom Metazoa; phylum Priapulida; class Priapulimorpha; order Priapulimorphida; family Priapulidae; genus Priapulus; species Priapulus caudatus. The sequence goes on from NW_014582824.1 coordinate 5,126, forward strand.
GGATAATGACTCCAACGACCATCTAAACCTAAATAACATATATGTGCTTATCAAAAGGAACAATATCATTGGCATTCTGGTATCAATATTCTAAGTGCATTAGCATCGCTTGGCTTACATCCTAGTGTCCTGGGCAGATGAAGTCTCGCCCGCGGTGCTATACATTCGCCCGCTCGTAGATCTTCATATCGCCACTTGTCGCTCGCGTCCTTATTCTGCATCGCCCACAATATGATATTACTGCAGGCTTTCTGCTCTTATATATATACAATTACGCCCACCAAGGCCAAAAGATATTTAGCATAAAAAGTTTGCGAGGAAAAAGGGGCGCGAAGGCGGGAGCCCTGAGCGTTCATGCCGCTGCCACCCCCCCCCCCCCCCCCCCCCCCCCCCCCCCCCCCCCCCCCCCCCCTCCGCCTTGTGTAGTTTATAACGCAATTGCCAGAGGATCAGCGGAACGACTGCTCGAAATGCCTGGGCGTCAAATCGTCGTGAGTTGGAAAGCTTCGGTCCCTAGCCACGCGCCACTACACACGCAGGATTCGCCATCACGCGGTCTGCAGCGACGGCACTCACTGCTGCGCGACATACGGTTCACCGAGAGAATGACACGAGATGCGCAAGCGAGAGGGAGAAGGAAAAAACGAGAAGACGAGCAGTGACGTGAGAGCGAGAAAGAAGAGTAGTGTGTTGTGAGTCTGAGAGAAGGGTGAAGAGAGAGAGGGTGGGAGAGATGGGAGAGGATGAAAGCAGATAATCTAAAATGCCACAAAAACCCAGACAGAGTAAGTCCTGTTGACAGTTCGACTGATTACAATAATGGCGGCTTTGTGGACGATGCATCAACCCAGATTGTAAGTTAACATCCGTCGTGTACTGACACCCGATGCATCTGTTAACAAACAACGTCCTCTGAAAGAAATGTCGATCGCTCGAAATAGCTCGGGTCTGCAACCTTTTAAACTTTCCCTCCTGTTCCGGCGCTCACTCACTTTTACCCCCACTTCCTTCCACGCCGTGCCCCCTAACTCTCACTCCGATTGACGTCTGCAGACGTATACACGGTCGTTGCTTCAGCATTTGGGAAAACAAGTTCTATTAGAAACCACTTGGTTAGTTGATCACATTCGTAGAAAAAGCCTAAACTCGCTATATATATATAAATATAGAATTATCATTATATATATACTATATATATAGATATCAAGAGCATATAAAGAAGGAGCTACTTCTGTATATGCTCCTTATAATATTATATTGTATATATATAGTTGTTTAACGATATGCCAAAACAGAAGATGGGAAGTAAGAACAAAGCGAAAAGTAGGAAGAAAGGAAGCGCATCTAACCATCTCCTCCCGTAACTCTCGACAAGCCTCCTATCTCGCCCACTTTTCATCATTGTATAGATCAGCAGACCCTTATGATCGCGTTCCTCTTGTTTGACAGAGCAGGACACCAGCAACCAGCCGCTGCACAAAGCAACCACAACATCTATCCTCCAACAGCCGTTGCCAACCTGTGGCAGTGCTCTTGGGGTGCGACGCGCTGACAACTAGCGGAGTCTGTTGTCACACGCCGACCGCCTGAGCACCCACCACCCCGCGCCGCGCGCGCCACAACGAACGCATGCTTCCTCGTAGGAGAGAAGATGAAGCGGAATATAAGAGAGCGATAGGAAAACTGTGTTTTATCATCTGATCTGTGTGAGCTCGTGTGTTTTGCTTTCACTGTTCACGGCAAAGACCAGAATTCGGTGGCGATCCCGTGCGACGGCATTGGTGTTTGGCCGACGGCGGAATTTAATCGTGGGCGCACCCTGCCTTCCGATTGCAACAGCCCAACCCCAGAGGCTGAGGCGCCGCCGCGCCGTTTAACTAATCCCATCCTCATGCCTCAACCAACCTTCCAAGACTCCCAGCTTAGCCGTACGCCCTCAGGATGATCTGCCATGAACAGGATTACGTCATCGGTAGT
>NW_014582825.1:0-4902 GCF_000485595.1 Priapulus caudatus
TCTGACAACACGTACACACGCGCGCACGCACACGACACACACACACACACAACGCACACCGCACGCATGCACGCACACGCGCACCACTCACACAGCACACACGCACGCAACACACACACACACACACACACACACACACAACCAACACACACACACCACACACACACACACACACACCACACACACACACACACAGCACACCACGACACAACCACAGCACACACAACAACACACACACACACACATACACACACACACTACAGCACGCACACACACGGCGCGCACGCACACGGCACACCACACGCACACGAACACCACACACACACGCACACGCACGCGCACACAGCACAACAGCACGCACACGCACACCACACGCACGCCGCACTCCACGTACACACACCACACACACAGCGCACACGCACACACGGCACGCGCGCACACACACGAACCGCACGCACGCGCACACACACACACTACACAACAGCACGACACACACACAACACACACGCTACACACACAGCACACACAACACACACCACGCACACACGCACGCACGCACACACACGCGCGCACTGTGGCTGCGCGCTTGAGGCTTTGCACGGCTTGGTGTTTAGCTGCCAGTTGTTGACCCTAGCTTGCATTTTGTGTGCCCTCCTGAGGTTGCCTCTAGTTGCCAGTGGCTGTTGTCATGTGTGATCACCGCAGTGTGGAACGTAAACGGAAGCGGGTTTGCGCTGGCGGCGTGCAGGACGCCATTTACGCGAGCAGAAGATGAACACAGACGAACAACGGACGAAAGCATCTCTCATGCATTTCTCTCGCGTCCCTCTCTCTCGCTCTGGCTCGTCTCTCTCTCACTATCTCTATCTCTCCTTAGCGCGCTCTGCTCTCGTCGTCTTCTCTCTCTCTCTTCTCTTCTCTCTCTCTCTCGTTTCACGTGCTTCTCTTTCTCCCCCATTTCTCTCTCTTCCCTTTCTCCTCCGCTCTTAGATCTCAGCCTTTTCCTCTCTCTCTCTCTCTCTGCTCTCTCTCTCTGCTCTCTCTCCTCTCTCTCTCTTTCCTCTCTCTCTCTAACCCTCTTTCTCTCTCTTCTCTCTCTCTCTCTCTCTCTCTCTCTCTCTCTCTCACATCTCTCTCTTCTCGCGGCTCTCTCGCTCTGTCTCTCTCTCTTAACAATCTCTCGTTTGCCTTTATCAGGTGAAGCGTTGTTTAATGGTTCAGTTTGCATCAGCCATCCGCGTTGCGTCTACACTGCACGGCACGCATGGCATGGCACTGCACGCAGGGCGCGCACACACTTGCCTCAAGCGTTGAGAGATCGTATAAATATCGCGCGATGGAGGGGCGGCCCCGCGCACGCGAGGCGGGCAGGGTGACGTCACGACTGTCGCGGAGATTCGCGCGCGCTTCCTTTCAAGCATCCTCGCTCCACGTCACTCCGTTCACTTCCTCCCCCGCCCCGTGAGTTCACTACCGTCGATCGTCTGCCCCGTCGCGCCGGCTTGCTGTCGCTCATTTTCCTAGGCTAACTCAGGGTGTAGCGGTGAACACTAACGTCTTCGGCTTCGGGCACACCGTGTGTACTGGGGCGCGGCAGCACTTTTAAAACTGGCGGCTGAGTCGGAAGAAGTGCAGCGAAGTTTCGCGTCGCCGGATGCGCCGCCGCCGCCGGCGCGCCGGCCGCGGCGATATTCTTTGTTGTATTCGCGCCTTTCTTCTATCGCAGCGCCAATGAAGTTGTCAATTCGCTACGGCGGGCGTCCAAGGCGAATGCACATGTACATGGACATGGTAGTGGATGATATGTATGTGGTGGAGTATGTGGTATATGTTAATGTGATAGGGTGTATGGATGTATATGTACGAGTTGTACGATGTGAGCAGTGGTATATGCGTATATGGTAGTAGGTGTAGGTATGATAGTGTAGGGATGTAATGTATATGAGTAGTGTTATGTAGATGAAGTATGTACATGTACATGTATATGTAGTATGTATAGGTGTGATGGATGAAGATTGTACATGTACAAAGTAATGTACATGTACATGTACATGTACATGTTCATGTACATGTATTATGTATATGTATATGTATATGTTATATGAATATTCATGTACATGTATAGTATATGTATATGTATATTGTATATGTATATGTATATGTGAATATGTTACATGTACTGTACATGTACGATGTTATATGTATATAGTGATGAGAGTGATTGAGCAGTTACATGTACATGTACATGTATATGGATAGTGGATGTGAATAGTTTGTATATCATGTACGAGTGTATATGATGGTATAGTGTATATGAATAGGGTGAGTATACAGTGTGACAGGTGTTAGGTAGTGTATATGTGATATGAATATTTAGCATGTGATTACGATGGTTATGTTATGGTGGAATATGTGTAGCAGTACATGACATGGGTATATGGTATGATGTATATGATCCGTGGTAGTGACTATACATGAGATACAATGATACTATTATGTATATGTATATGAATATTTTACATGCCTACATGTACAGGCCGTTAGCCAGCTTTCTATTGGGGGGGTTCGTTTCGACTGTTGCAGATTTGCTGCCACGTGACAGATTATAACCGGTCTAGCTAACCCAAATTTCACACCGAAGGGGGTCTGGCCGCTCGGCCGCAGAAAATGGTTGGAAATTAGAGACCGCGGCCTAGGAGTGCGTTTTCTGGCGGCGGAGCAAGGGAGGTCCGGACCTGGACCGCCCAAAAAACGACGGGCCGGTGGCTGCCGGCGAGCCGGAGCCGAGGGCAAGGGAGCAGCGCGGACGGGAGGTGTGGGGGCGTTCACGTTCACCCTCCGCAGCGATGGAGATTTCCCAATATCGACTAAAATGAGCGACCGTGAGTAATTGCTTTCAAGAAGTTTCAAATTATTATTTTGGCTCCGTGGGGGGGTCCGCGGACCGGCGCTCGGCGGTGGGTTTTCGTCAGCAACCCCCCGAACCCCCTGGGCTACGGCTGCATGTACATGTAATGTACATATATGATGTATATGATATTCCATATAGTTAGAATGTACATGATTACATTTACATTGTATATGTTATGCATATTAAAAATATGGTACATTTTACATGTACATGTACATGTACACGTCACATGTCATATGTGTATGTATAATGTATTATGTATATGTATGAGTAGTTATATTGTATTATGTTATTGTATATGTATATGTATATCGTATGATGATATATTGTATATGTATATGAATATTTTATATGCAATGTACTGTACATGCTTATAAGTATATGTATATATTATGTACATGTATATGCTACATGTATATTTATATGTATATGTTTATTTTTTTTTTTATGGGTATTATGAAACGTTACATGTATAAGTACATTTACGTATATATATATATATATATATATATATATATATATATATATATATGAATACATGCACGCACGCACGCACACACACATACAAACGCACACATCAGCATGAATGCTCAACTCTCCGTAAATTATTTATCTGCATTTATCACGAATCGAAAAGTTTTCGCAGTCTTGAGAATTCTCGGTGTGCGAGGATAGAAAGCAATAAAGAATAAACAACTCACTGCGTGGAAAAAGCGTAGACAAAGGGCACAGCCAGGGTAAAAATAACGTGGTCATTATAGACGTCATGCGTGTCAAAATGTCACGCGAACACATATCTGCCATTATTTTTCTGCCAGAAACCTTCGAGCATGCTATATATATATATATGCAGCAATCGTCCTGAAATCCATCAGAAACATTCACTATTATTCAATATTCGATTATATAATCAATATGCTCATTATTCGCGTCCCAAAAACTGGCCGAATGCTTTGTTCCAGAAAAAATAGTTTGTTGCGAAAATAGTTTTGTTTCTCAAAGAAACAAATACGCCGCACATGAAAACGACGATTAACGACACAGACTTCCGTTTCCGGTGTCTCGCGCGGATAGGAATCATTCCCCAATCTTTGGAGGGAAAAGCTAGTGGAGCAGCAGAGTGAAAACTCCTTATATTATAGTATATTATTAGATCAGGGGAATGTCTTACGGGAGAAAAGAAATCTCTTACGAGAGAAGCGGGAAATATCTTACAGGAACAATGAAATCTCCTAAGGAACAAGAGGAAACCCCCTACGAAAACAGGGAACTCTCTCTTACAGGAGAAACGGGGAAATTTATACAGGAACAGAAAAAACCTCTACTCGGGGGGGGGGAGCCGACCCTTCGACCTTTAGAATTCCGTGTGAAATCGTTCCAAACCTCGACGTACGGCAGCTTTTCACGCGCGTCTGCGTGTCCGCTATATAGTGATATAAGCTGCTTGCTCTCGCTCTCTCTCTCTCTCGTCTCTCTCCTCTCCTCTCTCTTTCTCCTCTCCTCTCGGTCTCATCATCTTCTCTCTCTCTGGCACTCTCTCTCTTCTCTCTCTCTCTCTCTCTCTCTCTCTCTCTCTCTCTCTCTCTCTCTCTCTCTGGCACTCTCTCTATCGCTCGCGCTCTCTCCTCTTTCTCTCTCTCTCGCCCTCCCTCTTTATCTCCCTCTCCCGCTCTCTCCCCGCTCTCTCCCCGCTCTCTCACTCTCACACATTTTCGGTCGTGTCGTAATCGTTTAGGATAAGAGGCCGCGAGGCGCGCGCTCTGTAAACGCTCTCTCGCACTCCGAATTCGATCACAGACGAAAAGATTTGCGCGCCTGCGAAATGGCTTCATCCATAAGCGATGCGGCGTGCGCCCGCGCTAAATCATCAGCATTGACACTCGGCTGCTTGCACAAGGTTTGCCTCTTCCTCCTCCTCCTCCTCCCTCCTCTCTCCCGCGCGCTCTCTCTCTCCCGCGCTCTTTCGCTCGCGCACGCTCTTTCGCTCGCGC
>NW_014582826.1:0-353 GCF_000485595.1 Priapulus caudatus
TATCCCTGTATCCCTCCCTCCTGCCCTCTCTATCCCTGTATCCCTCCCTCCTGCCCTCTCTATCCCTCGTATCCCTCCCTCCTGCCCTCTCTATCACTGTATTCCTCCCTCCTGCCCTCTCTATCCCTGTATCCCTCCCTCCTGCCCTCTCTATCACTGTATCCCTCCACCCTGCCCTCTCTATCCCTGTATCCCTCCCTCCTGCCCTTTCTATCCCTGTATCCCTCCCTCCTGCTCTCTCTATCCCTGCATCCCTCCCTCCTGCCCTCTCTATCCCTGTATCCCTCCCTCCTGCCCTCTCTATCACTGTATCCCTCCCTCCTGCCCTCTCTATTCCTGTATCCCTCCCTCCT
>NW_014582826.1:1679-7885 GCF_000485595.1 Priapulus caudatus
CATCGCGATTAGCATCGCGGTTTTTCTTGTGTGTGAACACGCCTATTATACACATGTACGTTCATAGCTCTGGGGAGAAGGAACGATGAAGAGGAGGGAAGGAAAGGGAGAAGGAGGGGGAGATCAACCGGAGTCTCAAGCAGTCAGTCGAAGAGAGCGCGTCAAGCACATAATGTCATTCGTAAGCACGTACCAACACTCGTAAGCGCATAATGACATTCGTAAGCACGTACCAACACTCGTAAGCGCATAATGACACTTACGACGAGTAAGGATAATGGACGCAAATGTCACACACAGCACTTACTGAGAAATCAAGGCGATGAAGCCCATGCTTGATCGCACACTCGCTTACATCTATCTGATCACCGATCACTGATGCAGCCTTCACTAATCGCACACTCGCTTACATCTATCTGATCACCGATCACTGATGCAGCCTTCTGATCTATCTTCTCCGCCTCCTATCTACATTCGTGTATAGTCGCCGCCTTGTCATTGAGAAGGCGGCGATATAAAGCACCGCTAATCTGAATTCATTCATCTATATTGAGATTTATCGATAGAAGAATTTGGAGTAGAAGAGACTGGGTGAAACTCAGACGGTCTCCATTGATGATAAGACATTTGAATATTATATATTGATCAATGATGAGTATGTAGAAGCAGCGTTCGTCTGAGAGATGTTGCAGCAGCGTCCGGCTGTGTTCATGATGAGTTATCGGGATGTTTGTGAGAAGATGTGTGTGCGTGCGTGCGTGCGTGCGTGCGTGCGTGCGTGCGTGCGTGCGTGCGTGCGTGCGTGCGTGCGTGCGTGCGTGCGTGCGTGCGTGCGTGTGTGTGTGTACGTGCGTGTGTNTCATCCCCGCAGTATGGTAACCATCCCGCTAGTAATGGTACATCCCCGCTAAGAGTATGAAACATCCCGCTTAATAGTATGGTAACATCCCGCTATAGTATGTAAACATCCCGCTTATAGATGGAAACATCCCCGCTATAGTATGGTATAACAGCCCCGCTGAGTATGGTAAACATCCTCCCTTAGTATCGTAAACAATCGCCCGGCTCTATGTAGAACATTCCCCGCTATATGAATGTAAACATCTCGCTATAGATGGTGAAACACCGTGCCGAGCTATAAGATGGTAATACATCCCCGCTAGATGGTAACATTATCGCCCCATAGTATGGTAAACCTCCCGCTATATGGTAAACAGCCCCTGGCATAGTTATGGAAACACCCCGCTATGGTAATGGTAACATCGCCCGGCTGATAAGTATGGTAAAAACATCCCCGCTAAGTATGGTAAATCCATCCCCCTATAGTGGATGGTAAACATCCCGCTATAAATGGTAAACATCCCCGCGTGATAGTATGTAAATCATTCCCCCCGTAGTAATGTGAAAGCATCCCTGCTATAGTATTGGTAAAACATCTCCCGGCTAATAGTATGTAAACATGCCCCCGCTATTATCTGTTATGTAACACTCCCGCTATAGTATGGAAAATCATTCTGCCCGCTAAGTAGTGGTAAACATCCCCCCGCTATAGATGTAAACATCCCCCGCAGTAGTAGGTAAAAACATCCCCGCAAGGTATGGTAATCCATCCCCCTGCTATATCGTATATGTAAACATCCCCGCATATATGGTAAACCATCCCGCGCTATACTATCGGTAAACATTTCCCGCTAGTATGGTAATTACATTCCCTCGCTATAGTATGGTAAACATCCCCGCTATAGTATGGTAAACGCATCCCCGGGCTATAGTATGGTAAACATCCCCACTATTGTATGGTAAACATCCGCCGCTAAGTATGTAAATATCCCGCTAATATGTTGTAAACCATCTCCCGCTATAGTATTAAACATCCCCGCTTATAGAATGGAAACATCCGCCTGCTAATATGGTAAAAGCATCCCCGCTCAGTTATGGTAAACATCCCCGCTATATGTATGGTAAAGAGAGAAAAAAAATTTCGTGATTTGTTCACCGCCGCTAATAGTTGGAACCACCCTGCTATAGTATGGTATAACATCCCGCATAGAATGGTAAAACCTCCTCCGCTAGTATGGGTAAACATCGCCCGCAGTATGGTAAAACATCTCCCGCTGATTAGTTATGGTTAAAGCATCCCGCTAGTATTGTGTAAGTTATCTATTCCCCTGCTAGTAGCTAACATCGCCCGCGTATAGCTATGTAATACATCCCCGATAGAGTATGGTAAACATCCCCGCGAATAGTATGGTAAACATCCCCGCTGATAGTAGGTAAACAGTCCGCTATCAAATGGTAACATTCCCGCGCTTAGTATGTAAACATCACGCTATAGATGGCAAACATCCGCCCGCTAGTAAGGTAAAAGCATCCCCGCTATAGTAATCGGTAAACAATCCCCCGCGTATATTAGTAAATCGGTAAAAGCATCCCCGCTATAGAAGGGAAACATCACCCTGCGAAGATGGTAACATCCCCGTCTATAAGTAAATGGTAAACATCCCCGCTACTAGTATGGTAAACATCCCCAGCTCACGTATGGTAAAGACCGCTGCTATAATGTATAACATCGCCGCTATAGTATGGTAAACATCCGCCCTATATGTATGGTAAACGATCCCCGCTAATATGTAATGTGTAAACATCCCCCCTCCTATATACCATGGCCAGTAAACCGTTTTTTATTTTTTCAAATCACACACACAGCCACAAGTCGCACATTGCATCACACACCGTGCGCTTGTACCTATGACGGGAAAACATTGCCACACACGACACACGCACATGCAATGTCACACACACACACTGGCACATGCACACACCACACGCATCACCACCACATGCACTATCACACATTCACACACACACACCCAACACAATCACACACACACACACACACACACCACGCACCGCACTCCCACAACACACCACGTACGCACGATGCACACGCACGCACGAGCACGCACGACGCAAGCACACACAGCCCTTCACACAGCTGGATCACACCGCACACAACCGCACGCACTCAACACACCACGCACACGACTCAACATGCCCACACACACACACACAGGTAGTGCCCCAGCACGCACTCAACACACCCCACGTACCACGCAACACGCGCACGCACGAACGCACACGCACTGCCAAGAAACCACGCAGACAGCACTACCACACACAATACAAACACACGCACGCACAGCACGGAGCACGCACGCAACGCACGCACCCAAACACCGGTACTATAGCGTGTGCCAGCGGGCCATCCTGCTTTCCGTGCGATGCGGGCTGAGGAGTGAATCGCTTGCACAGGCGAGAACGAGTAGACAGCGGAGGCGTGCGCCATGCAATCCATCGCTCCCAGTAGCAGTAGCAGCAGTACAGCCACAGCAGCAAGCCAGCAACGTAGGCAGTCAGTAAGTAGCGCACAGCAGCAGCAGTCAGGCAGCAGTACCAGGCACGAGCAGCACAGCAGAGTAGCAGCAGCAGCACAGCAAGCCGCACCAGTGCACAAGCACGAGGCAGCAGAGCAGACAGTAGCAGCGCAGCAGCAGCAACAGCAGCAGCACAGCGTCGTGCCGCAGCACGAGTATAGTAGTCAGTAGCAGGCAGTAGGCAGCAGCAGCAGTAGCAAATGTAAGCAGCAGTAGCCAGCCAGCACAGCAGTAGCTAGTAGCAGAACTAAGCGTCAGAGTGAGGATGAAGGTCAACTATTTGCACCCACCAGTATTATGCATGACTGAGTGCGTGCGTAAGTGCGTCAGGCGTGTGTGTAGTGCGTGTCACGCTGGTGACGTGTGAGCGTGTGCGCGAAGCGGGCAGCGCAGCGCTCGCCGCCGCCGCCCGCCGTGTGGTGTTGGTGTGTGTGTGTGTGTGTGTGTGTGGTGTGTGTGTGGTGTTGTGTCGTGTGGTGTGTGTTGTGTGTATTGTGTGCCGGGGCCGGGCTGACAAAGCAGCTCCACATGTGGTCGTTGCCAGATCGGACGTGAAGGCATGCAGCAGGGGGTCGGTGCTGTAGTGTCCACCTGTGAATGAATTGCTTGGAATTCCTTTTCCGAATTTGCTTGTGAATTTGCTTGTGAATTTGCTTGTGAATTTGCTTGTGAATTCGCTTGTGAATTGCGTTGTGAATTCGCGTTTGTTGAATTGCTTTGACTTACGCCTGCCTCGTCACTCCGGATGCCAAACTGGTCCGATCGCAGCGCCACGAGCGCTGAGAGGAGCGAGCATGCGAAGAGAGAGAGGGGGGAAGAGAGAGTGAGAGAGAGACGAGAGGAATGCAGAGAGTGACGAGAGAGGGGGGAGAGTAGAGAGAGAGAGAGAAGGAGAGAGAGAGAGAGAGAGAGAGAGAGAGAGAGCAGAGAGACAGAGAGTGAGAGAGCAGGGGAGAGAGAGAGAGAGGAGAGAGAGCGAGAGAGAGAGAGAGAAAGAGAGAGAGAGAAAGAGAGAAAGTGATACGTCCTGACCTGAACGCGGAGTAAACCTCAGATAAAAGCGGCATCAGACGGCGGCAGGCTGGCGCAGCGTGGCGGCGTAGCTAGGCTTCAGCATGTCATTCGAGAGCCGTGGTGGCGAGCACCGGAATAGTACCGGGAAGAGGGGATGAGGGAAGAGGGGAGGAGGAGGGATGAGGGGAGGAGGGAGGAGGGGGAGGGAGTGGGAGGAGGGTAGGGGGTCGGTTCTCAATGCATGGATGGGTGGAGTGTTGCAAGTTTCGGGCGCTGCCACCCGGCGCCCGCGGGAAAGAAGATGGAGACTGGCGAGAGGAGAAGACAGTGAGGGAAGAAAGAGGATGAGAGAGGAGAAGAGAAGAGAGAGGAAGAAGAGAGAGAAGGAGCGAGAGAGAGAGAGACGCGGTGCTCGGATCGGACCACAAATATTAGTGCATCGATCAGCTGCATCGATCGACCATCAGTGTACGCTAGCTGGAGTGTACGCTAGCAGCTCTCTTGATGGTGTGTGGGCTGGGTGGTGTCTTGCTGTGGTGGTCGTGGGGTGAGGCGAGGACGTTGGTAGAGAGAGGGTAGTGTTACAAGTACAGTGCCCCCTTAGTGTAACGCGGGTGTAGAGGGTGTCTGTACGGCCGGTAAGGCAGGAGGAAGGATTTGTAGCAGCCTTCCTTCTCGCCTCGTCTCACTTTCTCTCTTTCTTTCTCTCTCTCTTTCTCCCTCCCTTCCTCTCCCTCTCTCTCTCTCCCTCCAGCTCTAAGGCTGCGCTCTAGCAGAGTTGCGGAGTTGACAGTTAATTGAGTTAATCGGCAGAAAGCTGCTGGTGAGTGGTTGCTAGACGATATGGCTTCAGTAGATTGGTAAGACTGTGGAGGCTGGCGAGTCACGATGATGAGATGAGAGGTTTGAGTGAATCAATCAATCAATCATCAATCAATCAATCTATGGATATAACAAAGAATCAATGAATGCGTCAGTGAGTGTGAATGAGTAATGAATGAATGAATGGTTGGATGGATGAATGAATGAATGAATGGACGGATGAATGCCACTTCCTCCACCTCCTCCTCTGCCTCCTCTTTCTCCTCCTCCTCCTCCTTCCTCTCTTCCTCCTGCTCTATTAAATAGGGTATTAATTGCCAGGGAGAGAGGATAGAGAAGGAGAGAACCCTTCCTCTTCCTCCTCATTCCTCCTCTTCCTCCTCCCTCCTCCTCTTCCTCTTCCTCCTCCTCCTCCTACTCCTCCTCTACCTCCTCCTCCTTTACCTCCTTCTTCTTCTCCTCTCCCTCTTGCATAGGGTATTAATTGTCAGGGAGAGAGGATAGAGAAGGAGAGAACCCCTCCTCCTCCCTCCTCCTCTAGCCCCTCCTCCTCCTCCTCCTCCTCCTGCTCCCTCTCTTCCTCCTGCTCTATTAAATAGGGTATTAATAGTCGGGTGATCTGATCCACTTCATCACATAGAGAAGTTAATTGGCTGGCGGGCTTGGCGGTGAATGGGGCTGGCTGGGTGACTAATGACTATCAGTGTTTGTGTTTATGTGTGGATAATGTGAAAGCCTGTAGTGAAATCATGCTCATGAATACCAATCAGCAGCCTCCATTCTTCCCTTTAATGAGTGGTGGGTTGTGTGAGAGAGAGAGGAAGGGTGGGAGAGAGAGAGGGAGGGTGGGAGAGAGAGAGAGAGAGAGAGAGAGAGAGAGAGAGAGAGAGAGAGAGAGAGAGAGAGAGAGAGAGAGAGAGAGAGAGAGAGAGAGAG
>NW_014582826.1:8604-9637 GCF_000485595.1 Priapulus caudatus
CTCTCTCTCTCTCACCCTCTCTCTCTCTCTCTCTCATTACAGAGGTGGTGGTAGAGTATCAGCGAGGGCTGCCGGTAGTCACCGTGCCGCTGCCGTCGCGACGTGAGAAGTGCCAATTCACGCTGAAGCCAATAACGTCGAGCGTCGGCGACTTCCTGCGCGACCTGCAGGCCGAGGACCACGGCATCGACCGCATATCCGTTTACACACACGGTAGGTATGCGTGTGTGTGTGTAGGTGTGTGTGTGTGTGTGTGTGTGTGTGTGTGTGTGTGTGTGTGTGTGTGTGTTCTGTGGTATGTTGTGGGTAGTGCGGTGAAACACGTGCGGTTGCGGTGCGTGCTGTGGTCGTGCGTGCGTCGCGTGCGTGCGTCGCGTGCGTTGATGATGCGTGTGCGTGCGTGTGTGAGCGTCGGCGACTTCCTGCGCGATCTGCAGGCAGAGGACCACGGCCTTGACCGCATATCCGTCAACACACACGGTAGGTGTGTGTGCGTGCGTGCGTGTGTGTAGGTGTGGGTGTGTACAAGATGGATATATGTGTGTATATAATCATGTGTACTGTATATATATATATATATCATATATTATTGTATTAAAATCATTGCAGTGTCTGTGAACTGTGATCAATACCGATGACAGGGCAGGAGTTTTATCTGATATATATACATAAATTTATTTATTTATTTATTTATATTATACAGTTATTGCAGTAAATGTTTGGTTATATGTCAAATCAGCAGTACATAACACTACTACTCGTTGCAACTACATCTCAATGTTATATTACGCTCAATTGCTTATGACGCGAGAAACAACAACAACAACAAGTGAACGTGTCTCCGCCGTCTCTCTCTCTCGCAGACGACAAGCGCGTGTCGTCGAGCACGGGATTGGACGTGCTGCTAGCCGGCGACTTCAACCTCCTCATCAATGACGTCACGTACGCCGTCAGTCCGCCCGAGTACGGTGAGTGAGTGTGTGAGCGTGAGAAATGTGAGCGTGAGATACGGGTGTAGTTATGTCACTTATGT
>NW_014582827.1:0-551 GCF_000485595.1 Priapulus caudatus
ACTCCCTCCCTCCCTCCCTCCCTCCCTCCGTGCGCCGCCGTGCGGCTGATGTAGATGTGACGTGACAAGCGCGCTTTATACGGCACCGCCCTGTGCGACGCTCGTGCATTGTCGCTGCAGCCGCTGCCGTCACTGCCGCCGCCGCCGCCGCCGCCGCCGCCGCCGCCGTCACCCACGTGAGCGCGCGGCAGCAGCGGCGGCAGCGGCGGCTAGAACCCGCGACACACGGAAAAGTAAATATAATGAAATTATCAAATTAGAAAAGCACACTCACTCGCGCACCTACACGGGATGAGATGTGGGCGATAGAGGGGTTAGAATACGCGGCATGGGAGAGACAGGAGAGGTGGGGTGAGAGGGGGAGGGTAGAGGAGTAGGGTGAGGGGAAGAGGTGGGGTGAGAGGGGGAGGGTAGAGGAGTAGGGTGAGGGGAAGAGGTGGGGTGAGAGGAGGAGGGTAGAGGAGTAGGGTGAGGGGGAAGAGGTGGGGTGAGAGGGGGAGGGTAGAGGAGTAGGGTGAGGGGAAGAGGTGGGGTGAGAGGAGGAGGGTAGA
>NW_014582827.1:2294-7097 GCF_000485595.1 Priapulus caudatus
TATACACACATGTCGGCGGTCCACGGTGCCATGCATGCACCGAGACAAATGTGTTACATGGATAAATAGGATATGCCAAGCGAGGAAGCAGGGGGGAGACAATGGTACAGAGAGGAAGGGCGGAGATTGAGAGAGGAGGAGCAGAGAGAACTGGAGAGAAAGAGAGAGAGAGAACTAGAGAGCAAAGGAGAAAGAAAGAGAGATAGAAGGAGTTTGATACCTGGTTGCAGAGCGTGAGCGGGAGTTAGAGAGAGAGAGAGTTATATACATGGGTACAGAGCGTGTGAGAGAGAGAGAGAGAGCGTGGGGGTCGTCGTTCGTTTATTTGTTACTCGTTACTCGTGCTTTCAGTCGGTCATCGACATGCCGGGGTTCAGGAGTCTGGCCGAGGGAGAGCCGATCGAGTTTACCTGTAAAGTGTCCGAGAAAGGTCTCGAGGCGACGCTAGTGACGGGACTTGACGGCACGCCGTGTAAGGGCAGCCAGCGACGGCCGCCCTCCCGCCGTCGACCCAAGAAAATCAGGTGTGTGTGTGTATGGATGTACGTGTCTGTCTCTCCCTCGCTCTCTCTCTCTCCCTCGCTCTCTCTCTCTCTTTGTCTCTCTCTCTCTCTCTCTCTCTCTCTCTCTTCTCTCTTCTTCTTCTTCTCTCTCTCTCTCTCGGTCACTCTATGCGTTTCGCGTCTCTCTCGTTCGTTGCCTCGCCCCACCGCGCTCGCTCTACTCTCTCCCCGCACGAGACTGTTACCAGGCGATGAGCAGGACAACGGCGGAATTCCGTCTTGAAAACTGCCATAGCGTCGGGCAGACCGAGCAAAACAGCGTTAACTTTTAAGATGCCACACGACAAAAATACAAAGGTACGCATAATTCATAGGTGTCGCGCGCCGCGCTTTCCAGGCCACGACAATTTCCAGCAGGAAGTCGAAGGGTAACGAGGCAATCTCCGCCGTTGTAGAATTGGCAGAGCCGGCACGTGTTCGTGTCGTCGGGTGTTTAACGGTATACCCGTTGTAGTTCAAACGGCTGAATGTAGCATTCAGGATTAGAGTCTCAGTGGAATGAAGCTTACTATAATCATATATATATATATAATATCATATATATGAGTATATCAGCCCCAATTGCACGCACGCACCGCCACACGCCACATACGAATAACAGCACGTAACATACGACACGCACAGGCGCGCTCGGCCACGAAACTAAGCCCGAGCCTTGCATATCACCACCGCACCGCAGCCAGCGCGCCACCATGCAGCGCACGCACGCAATACACGCGCACACGCGACACACCGCACACACGGCAGGCGTACGCTCGCATACACGCACAGCGCACACACACGCACGACACGCACCGCACGCGATACGCGCACACGCGCACACCACGCACCCGCAACGCGATACAAGCGCACACCGCGCACGACTACGCACGCACGCGATACGACACACTCCGCACATCGCACGCGATACCACGCTTGTTTATCCCCGCATCATTCGCAACGAATCCGCGGCACAATGACCTGAGGAATGAAAAGCAGTATATCGAGATGAATAACAGGCCGACCGTAAGTGAACACGCCAGCGTCATTTACGTCTGAAAGTGCGCAGCAAGGTCGAACCCGCCGGCTCGAAGTTGTAGACCCGGTTACAACAGTCTGCTTTCACAAACATCTCGTCTAAACAGAATCGAAGCAGAGACACCGACACCAGGTCTATTGTTTACGCGAAGCCGGCGACCAGTTGCGACGCATGTGATTGATACCGGAAAGCTCCGAGTTGCGGGACCAGCGAGCGCCACAGCGGGGGGAGTCGCTGCAAGGGTCCTGCAAGGGTGCTCTTTCACTGATCGTCGGATCTGACAGTCACACCCTAACAGTGGCGTATTACACGACCGAAGGATGGAGCATATGTATACGAATAGAAAAGATACTGAGCCGAATCCTCATGTATACGGCCGCTGGGTGTGGATCTATGTTTTGTTTCTTGGTCATACCCAGCGAAATCCGATGTATGTCCAAGTGTGGCGCCGTGTAGCATTTACCTGTTGGGGGTTAGGGGCCACGCGCGGGAGACGACACTACTACACCGTTGATTTAATTATTACGGCCTCAGGACATCACAAACGACCATGCATGGTGTAGTGACGCGGCATGCGCTGCACCCCAAGTACAGAAGCATTCATTTCAAACATTGGCAAAGTTCCCGTGCTGGTGATTAACACGAGCGTAGTTAGTTCAATTAATCGGCAAGCTCGTGAGTTAGCTACTCCTGCTGTGCCTTGAACCGTAGTAAGCATTACTGCAGGGGGGACCGAGACTTTAAACTGAAGCTTCAACTGAGCTTTGAGCATAAAAATATATATCATATATAGTATTAACAGTGACATTCTATTATATAACATATATCAATATATATATATATATCTTCTTCATCTTGCCGGTTGCCGATTTAAATATGATGAACGCATTTCAAGGGCTGCCATGCGTACAGATATTGCCAGCACACATACACGACACGCGTAACAGACGAGTCGGTAGTAGCAGTAGAGAATGTTTCTTTTCAAGTTTCTCCTCAAGGACTAAATTGACAGTGAACGTATGACAAGCTATCCAGTGTTGTGATTGGGCAATGGACAAGAGTACTACTGTAATGGAGCACTGACTTAAAACTGCACTGTATATAAAAACACAAACAAAATAATTATCCATCTTTGCATATTTACGTCCACCCGACTCACCATTTGCGATGAACAAATATTGGCAATTGGTCACTATTGGATAAACAATGCTAGATAGATTTTCCAGTTATAAAATAATGTATATCAGGACTGAGCCTTAATTTGATCGCTCGAATCACTGTAAGATAACATAACAAATAATTCTTTTCATCTTGCTTTCCAATGACTAATATCGTCATATTTTGTACAAGAACTTCGAACTGAAAATATAGATGCATTTTTAAATGTGCTAAATCTCAAAACCGTATTGCGCATGCTTTTGTATTAATTCACACTCGCAGCGAGCAAGTAGCGTAAAGGGCCGGACCAACCAGGCGATTGCCAGCTGGCCGATGCATCGGCGCGACGCCGATCGAGCCGATGCATCGGGCGATGCCATCGGCCGATGACATCGCGCAGTCGGGGACACACCAGGCGAATTGCCATCGGCCGATCATCGGCCGATAGCATCGCGCAGTCGGTGAGGACCACACCAGGCGACGCCATCGCCCGATGTTCTTGCGCGCGCAGTTGCGAGAGGGAGAGTGAGAGAGAGGAAAGTTGAGGATGGTAAACCAACAAAATGGCAGCGTTCCAGATAAAGAAATAAATAATCGAAAAACGGAACTCATAGCCATTCCGCAAGGCAGTTTAGCATCACGACTGACACGACGAACAAGGAAGCGCAGCGTAAAGCGGTGCGAGAACCGTACACCACTGCGGTTAAACCCTGGTTGGTCGTCGACCGACGCATGGGGTATTAATAACTTATTGAATGACATTGGACGGCCGAAGACCACGGAGATTACCGGTCGTACATGAGAATGTCGCCGACACAAGAGTTTTAAACGAGCTTCTGGCGATAGTGGGTCTGCAATAGCGAAACAGGACACTAGATACAGGCAAGCCATTCGCCCATCTCCAGCCGACTAGCAACTACGCTGAGATTTTTAGCCACAGGTAAGTACATGAAGTAGATAAAAAGTAACAAAAATTATTCGTTATTCCTCAAATAAACAACTATAAACAAACTGTAAAGTCGTGGTCTACTTAAGTGGCAGGTAACAACCACCACATCGATGGTGGCAACATGCACAGCACACCGACGCACGCGACGACCCCCCCCCCCACACACACACACCGACACACACACACGCACAACCACCACGACACACACACACACCCACACATCAAGCACACACACCGTACACACACACACACACACACACACACACACACCGACACCACACACGCACACCACACGCACACAACACACAACACACACACCACACAACACACACCGACACACACACGCACACACACTACACACACACACACACACACACACACACACACACACACACACACACACACACACACACACAACACACACACACACACACACACACACACACACACACACACACACACACACACATACACACACACACACACACACGGTGGAACGTAAATGAGATAACTTCCATAAAATCCATCCCTTCAAATAATATTTTACCTCCACCCTTAACTTCCAGCATTACAAGGGATCACGTCCATTTATAATAGAGAGGTTCACCCAGTTCTGTAGACATGCCATAATTTACCAACATGATATTTTATTCTCAATAGCATCAACTACAAATTTCCAGAAAGGCCTATTTCATTCCTTAACTGAAGTTTGTATTGCCTGTTTTAATGTAGGATTTCCTTCCCCTTGATTTTCAAAAATGTTATTATATGTCAGTTTTCATTCCGATTCTTATACTTTGGTAAATAGAAGGTGACAAGTGCAGAAGTTATTTTCAATAATTTGTAATGGATCATAATTACGAGTATAAATTTTTTATTTCAGGGGAATCGTACCATAGCCTTAGATTCTCATACAGAGTTGGGCGGAGCACAATATCAGATATTGTCAATGAAACATGCCTAGCCCTATTTGACTGCATGAAAGCTGTCTACCTGAAGGTATGTCATTGCATGTCACAATATGAATAGAAAAAAAATATCCTAAAGTGTTAGATTATCTGGTAAATTTTTTAATCTACAAGTACTTACATTCATACATTCATACAGTTCATACA
>NW_014582828.1:0-1103 GCF_000485595.1 Priapulus caudatus
CTGCCATCTAGCGGCTAGCATAGGAAGTTCCTAGGGCAAACTGTCGTCTTACCTTGGTGGAATAGCTCACCGAATGTGTAGCGGAGATGGGAGACGATTCTGGTCTCTCTGACGTCAGCGACGGTGGCGCGGTCTTGCGACCGCGGCAGCCACCGTAACAGCAGCGGCATCGCCATGGCAAAGCCGAGCAACAGAATCCATATTTGCGTGTCAAACGGTCGCAGCACGCTGACGGGCTCGTCCCTTATGACGGGAACTTTCTTAATGACGAACACCGTCGACGAATAAAACAGCGGGGTGAGATATTTGACCACCTTTCTTCGCATCGGCGTCAGTAACAGCGGCGTGATCAAGAGATCGAGGGTGTCACTGTACAGCGCTTCGATCCCATGTTCTTCGCTGGGCAGAATTCGAAAGTCGTAGCTTAAAGATGAAGAGAACACAGAGATCGTTGGGTCGACATGGTTACATACCGTCGTTGTATATTTCGTCGGGGTAACGCTAGATTTATATATACAGTTACCGGAGTCACTTATTTGATTATATCTATCTATATATATATCTATATTATATGAATAAATATGTGTGCGCGTGCGTGCGTGCGTGCGTGTGTGTGTATGTGCATAAACTCGAAATTTGTTGAGAGTAACGTCGGGGTTGTATCGAATTATACCATAGCGGTAAATTTCATTCGCGGACGATGATGAGAACTAAAACCACCAAGTCCGATTTTTACGAATTAATTCACTACAATAAGAACATGTTTACCTGTGAAATCACTATATGGTTGACAATACAATCATATACTGTTACCGCTTTCCTTTTCGTTAGAACTAACATTGAAAATGGCGTGCGAAATGTGCCGAGTAATAATTGCAAGGATAGCCTTTTTTAGCCTCGTCCGATCGATTACGTCCATTAGCCCGTCAATAATTAATTTCCCGACGTGATTTGAAAGTAAATTGTGAACGCGTGTCCACGCGTGCGCGTGCAGTTTTCTATCGTATTTTTGATATTTGCCGACGCCGTGTTAGCGAAGTAACTCATCTACGGAGAAGATCACACAAAGGGTAGATGTCTCTGTGTATACTGACAATACCCGG
>NW_014582828.1:2361-7091 GCF_000485595.1 Priapulus caudatus
AAAAGAGAGAGCGAGAGAGAGAGAGAGAGAAAGAGAGCGAAAGAGCGCGAGAAGAAGAGCGAAAGAGAGCGAGAGGTAGAGAGAGCGAAAGAGAAAGAGAGAGAGAGCGCGCGCGAAAGAGAAGGAGGGAGCGAGAGAGAGCGAGAGAGAGCGAGAGAGACAGAGAGCAAGAGAGACAGAGAGCGCGCGCGAAAGAGAGAAAGAGAGAGAGAGAGAAAGAGAGAAAGAGAGAGAGAGAGAGCGAGAAAGAGAGAGAGAAAGAGAGAGAGCGCGCGAGAGGAAGAGCGAAAGAAAACGAGAGAGAGAAAGAGAGCGAAAGAGAAAGCGAGAGAGAGAGAGAGAGAGCGAAAGAGAAGGAGAGAGCGAGAGAGAGCGAGAGAGACAGAGAGCGCGCGCGCGAGAAAGAGAGAGCGAGAGAGAGAGAGAGAGAGAGAGAGAAAGAGAGAGAGAGATGCCGGGGGGGGGATAGACGTAGCCAGATAAAACCAGTTTATCATGGGAAAAACGAGGGCGTTATGATTACCAGTGCTTGCACCGTAGAAATAGATAGCACGTACATAAATACGTGGGTTTAGTCTATATTCAAAGTGTTTCTACGGGCTACATAGTCTTGCTTGTTTTTCATGAAGCTGTCAGATTAATTTTAAGCCTTCATATGTAAACAGGCGTAGAGAGCGAGAAGCGACACTGGCGCCATTTCTGATCAGACTTGAAAGAAATGCGCGTGCGGTATCATGCACTGAGCTGTACATGATAGGGTTAATAACATTGTTAATGAATATATACAACAACAATGTTATTATATATTATGGTGTGTGGAAACTAATCAGTGTGTGGAACAGTTGCATGGTTTTATATACTATATACTATATAATTAAATATTCAGAAAATAACAACAGGAGCTATAGTAATATACGTGATTAAAGCCATAGGCTATAACTGTTAAATTAGGTAAAAAATTTGTTTTAGTTAAATATTCTAACTATCATGTACACCGATAATAGCATGACAGAAAAAAAGAAGAATATGACTAAGAGGAAGAATAAGAAGAAGAAGGAGGAGGATGAGGATGAGGAGGAGGAAACGGAGGAGAGGAGGCGGATGAAGAAGAAGAAAAGAAGGTAAAGAAGAAGCTAGACAAAGAAAAAGAAGAAGAAGAAGAAGAATTAAGAAGAAAAAGGAGAAGAAGAAGCAGAAGAAGAACGAGAAGAAAAAGAAGATGGCAACGCCGCAGAACCAATATGAGGCGCGGGTAGATGTATTCGAAATGCGATTTAGGTGATTATATATATATACGAGCATAGTATATACATGATACGTAATAAATGGCACATGGGCATAAACGGTGTAACTATATAATTTCTTATGGTCGCTACATGACGAACCCCGCACCTATCACAGACATCCCAGGAAAGCTAACTACTATACCAGCGTAGCGTGTGCGCGCGCGCGCTTTGGGGCCCGCAGCAAGAGATTACCGTGAGTGATTGGCTTTTGATAATCGGCGTTTTGAATTGGATGCTTTTGAGAGATGCGGCCGCGCCAGCATAGCAAAGCAATAAAATAAGAGAGACTACGTGTGTCATTCTCCGTGGTAAGATTGGCATGGGGCGGGCTGCTAACGACGCCACAACACTGCACGCACAGCTGTCGGGGCCGAGCGCGGCCCGCCACCCCGGCGAGCACCGACGGCGTGCAGACGACGCCAGGTCCCTGAAGCACAGAGAGAGCATAGAGCACGCCCGCGCCAGCAGTAGAGAGCAGAGAGAGATTAGCTACCGAGATGAGAGAAGCGAGAGCGAGAGAGAAAGAGAGACCGACACAAGGCACAAACCACATCACACAGCCGTCACCGCGACGGCAACACCAACACGCACAGCCGTGCTCGCCACCGCACACGTGAAATCGAGTTCGTGATCCGTATGATAGTATATTTAGTTAGTCTTGGCGTTGTGGGATGGCTATTCTCTTGACCGGGCAGATTCTTTTGTCGTACTTAGGCTAAATCAGCTACTTTGAGAGAAAAGTCCACCCGCCGGCTGAATAAAACTATGGAAGAAGGCTGACAGGAGATGCTGACAACTGGCGATTTACTTCAACATATATATATATATATATATTCTTGTCGGTAACTCGCTATCTAGATCGGACTGTGTTCAGCACATATGTAACAGCTCACATATATAATCACACACGCCTCACAGTAATTATTCACATACCGATGCTAATATCACATATAAAAAGTACACTCATTTATGTAAATCACATAAAAACAGCTGGGCGGCGCAGATACACCATTGAAAAAAGGGGGGCCAGACTACGGTAGTTTACACCCACTAAAACCTACACCGTCCGCTTACGTCCTACGAATCGCGACCACCACAAAAACACGTAACACTTTCACAGAAATTGGCAAAACAATAGACGTACGTGGCACGGCGGGAAGAAATTTACATATAATTATTAAGCTCAGGGCGCATTGTTACCCACACGCCACATCCCCACACGCGCACACACTAAACCGTTGCCACTATGGCGCCGGCGCTGCTTATAGCTGATAAAATGGGCATTGAACATTCATGTTGGTCTAGCAGTAAATATGCATCAGCGAGTCTATCAATAGTGCTATATAACTATTGATAGACTTCCTGATATCATATCACTCGCCGCCTCCGACACACACATAACTACGCACGACGGCCGCGAGCCTGCTATTCTTAGGTACAACTCGGGAAATAAGCCGTGAAGAAAATTATTAGCGAACGGCGTTTTTCGGAAAACCAGCCCGGATCCATCCTAGAATCGAAACCCGAATCGGCAACCGGAATGCTGAACCCACGCAGAGCGACCTGGCGACCACGGAACGGCAATCAGTTACTGAAGGACTCTGGCCAACAACCGTCGAGAAAGAGCGATTGAAATTCTGGGAGAAGATGCGTGTGTTTGCCAGAATTACGGAGTATATCCCTTTAGAGGCTGGGGGCGACGGTGACCCAGCAATCCACACAGTATATGGCACACAGTTCCGTGTCATATTATAATAGGTATATAAGTAATAATTTATTACAGGTATCAGCAACGGCTGAGAGAATAATTTTTTGACTTTTAGAGTGAATTCGTCATGATGCGACTTTCGATAATCAGAAGTATACTCAATATAGTTGAGTATACATATGTTAGTGATATATACGATATAGTATATATTATAATAATATATAATCATAATATTATAATATATGTAATCTACATGACGTACTTACACTACANGAGAGAGAGAGAGAGAGAGAGAGAGAGAGAGAGAGAGAGCGAGACAAAGGAACAGAGAGAGCGCGCGCGCGAGAGAGAGAGAGAGAGAGAGAGAGCGAAAGAGAGCGAGAGAGAGAGAGAGAAGGAGAAAAAGAGAGAGCAAGAGAGAGAGAGAGAGAAAGAAAGAGAAAGAGCGCGAGAGGAAGAGCGAAAGAGAGCGAGAGAGAGAGAGAGCGCGAAAGAGAAAGAGAGAGAGAGAGCGCGCGCGAAAGAGAAGGAAGGAGCGAGAGAAAGCGAGAGAGAGCGAGAGAGACAGAGAGCGAGAGAGACAGAGAGCGCGCGCAAAAGAGAGAAAGAGAGAGAGAGAAAGAGAGAAAGAGAGAGAGAGCGAGAAAAAGAGCGAAAGAGAAAGAGAGAGAGCGCGCGAAAGGAAGAGCGAAAGAAAACGAGAAAGAGAGAAAGAGCAAAAGAGAAAGCGAGAGAGAGAGAGAGAGAGAGAGAGAGAGACAGAGAGCGCGCGCGCGAGAAAGAAAGAAAGAGAGAGAGAGAGAGAGAGAGAGAGATGCCGGGGGGGATAGACGTAGCTAGATAAAACCAGTTTATCATGGGAAAAACGAGGGCGTTATGATTACCAGTGCTTGCACCGTAGAGATAGATAGCACGTACATAAACACGTGGGTTTAGTCTATATTCAAAGTATTTCTACGGGCTACATAGTCTTGCTTGTTTTTCATGAAGCTGTCAGATTTTTTTAAGCCTTCATATGTAAACAGGCGTAGAGAGCGAGAAGCGACACTGGTGCCATTTCTGATCAGAATTGAAAGAAATGCGCGTGCTGCCTCATGCACTGAGCTGTACATGATAGGGTTAATAACATTGTTAATGAATATATACAACAACAATGTTATTATATATTATGGTGTGTGGAAACTAATCAGTGTGTGGAACAGTTGCATGGTTTTATATATTATATACTATTATAATTAAATATTCAGAAAATAACAACAGAAGCTATGGTAATATACGTGATTAAAGCTACAGGTTATAACTGTTAAATTAGGTAAAACATTTGTTTTAGTTAAATATTCTAACTATAATGTACACCGATAATAGCATGACAGAAAAAAGAAAAAAGAATAGGACTACGAAGAAGAATAAGAAGACGGAGGAGGATGAGGAGGAGGAGGAGGAGGAGAGGAGGCGGATAAAGAAGAAGAAAAGAAGGTAAAGAAGAAGCTAGACAAAGAAAAAGAAGAAGAAGAAGAAGAAGAAGAAGAAGAAGAATTAAGAAGAAAAAGAAAGCGAAGAAGAAGCAGAAGAAGAACGAGAAGAAAAAAAAGATGGCAACGCCGCAGAACCAATATGAGGCGCGGGTAGATGTATTCGAAATGCGATTTAGGTGATTATATATATGTACACATGATACGTAATAAATGGCATAAACGGTGTAACTATATAATTTTATGGTCCTACATGACAACCCC
>NW_014582829.1:0-730 GCF_000485595.1 Priapulus caudatus
ACACACACACACACACACACACACACACACACACACACACACACACACACACACACACACACACACACACACACACACACACTCTCTCTCTCTCTCTCTCTCTCTGATCCTCTGCCTCCTCTCTCAGCTGTGTTATCGGGTGTGCAGCCTGCGTGTGCAGTGATTAGCAGTGTTGCGTTACAACGACGTATATAGCATAGTAACTACGCTATTTAGCTGACAGTAACCACCCCACCTGCACCTGCTCAGTAGATCTAACGCGCTTCCACGTATAGAAACAACGGCAAAACAAAACCTGATACGTAAAATCACCAAATCCGTTGCGAAAATCCCATGCTGCACAAATAGATCCAAAAGAAACAANTGCGTGTATAGCTGACGTTGACGATAGAATGTTTACGTCTGCGTGTATAGCTGACGTTGACGATAGAATGTTTACGTCTGCGTGTATATTTCAGCGTCACGTCGCGAGGATACGGTCATTGTCGTCTGCGCATTCTACAGATATATGCAGCGCTTCGCTTTTAACTCGCATCCTGTCGGGTGAGTGAGTGAGTGTTGGGTGATAGTGTACATGGCGTTATAGCCACTTAGTAAGAGTGCGCGCTCTCTCTTTAATCTCTCTCTCTCTCTCTTTAATCCCTCTTTCTCGCTCTCTCTCTCTCTCTCTCTCTCTCTCTCTCTCTCTCTCTCTCTCTTTAATCCTTTTCTCTTGCGCTCTCTCTCATCT
>NW_014582829.1:1272-4231 GCF_000485595.1 Priapulus caudatus
CCACCTGCACCTGCGCAGTAGATCTAACGCGCTTCCACGTATAGAAACAACCGCAAAACAAAACCTGATACGTAAAATCACCAAATCCGTTGCGAAAATCCCATGCTGCACAAATAGATCCAAAAGAAACAATATATATATATATATATAGATGCACATATATATATATACACGTTTATATATATATATGTGCATGGGATTTTCGCAACGGATTTGATGATTTTACGTATCAGGTTTTGTTTTGCCGTTGTTTCTATACATGCTGCACAAATAGATCCAAAAGAAACAATATATATATATATATATATACATATATATATATTGTTTCTTTTGTATATATAGTTATATATAACAGCGTGTTGAGGTCATATGCGTTCGTTGAAGAAGGGAAATCTTCCTCTTGTTCTATTACACACTTCCAACACGCGCAAAATCCAGCCAGCTCCTTCTTTTATCGTTGTCACAGTTTTTTGTGGAGCTAAGATGATTTTCTGGTTGATTCACAAGTCGTGTCAGTTTAGCGTTGTGAGTCAGTTGAGTGGTTGTGTAAAGAAGCTTTGCTTATTGTTCACACAAAAAAAACACTGGGTTTCTGCTGTACTATTATATTATATATATATATATATATATATATATATATATGTATGTAGCAACAGGACAACATAGAACATGGTATCATGAATATGTTGCATTGAGTGAGCTTTCGAGACAACGTCAGGCAGAATGGAAACATTTCAAGAAGGCGTTCAAGCTAATACAACTATCCAAACATTAAAAACAACCATCAAACCAGTAGAATGCGATTGCACATTAATGAAGGACAGACATGTGAAATAATTGCGAATACATGGAACAACTATATTTACAACACTCCAAGTGTGGAGTTGTATTAAAATTATGTTCTAAATTACAAAATGGTATAATTACAAACTATAACTATATATATATGTATGCAGTGTTTATTGAGCTGCTGTTGTTTCTGCAGGCGCCCCGTCCGATGTAACTCGTTGATCACGACACTGGCGATCGAGGATAGGGAGAAGCGGAAAGCACGCGGCAGCGACTTCACCTACACCGTCACCATGTCCAAGCTACACGTAGGTGGCGCTGATGACGCGCACCACCGCGTTCGATTGATTGATTTAGGATTGATTTATTACCTACGTCGCTGGCAATTAGCTCTAGCCAATCGTTGTTGCGGTAGGGCGTTCTAAAGACAATGATTAGCAACGAAGTATATCAAAGTCGTCATTTTGGTGTGCATGCGTGAAAAACGCGTATAAATTCGTTTATGATGATGATGATGATGATGATGATGGTGATGATGATGACGACAATTAAATGTCCAATTTTTAATGAAATAAGAAGAACAGAGTGAGGGAATGTTGCCATGGTGACTAGCTACTCACGTGTTTACTTGTTTCAGCAGCAGTCGTACAGTGCGTGGAACCACACGTGTGCCGTGGCGACGATCGCAGACAGGTAGGTAGCGCCACTCATGCACCCAGCTACGATAGATAATGCGATTCAACATGGCATAGATGTATATTAGATGGTTAAGGTCTAGATTAAGACGTATGTTAAGATATAGATTTTAAAGTATCGATTAAGATGTAGATTCAGGTATAGATTTTGATGTGGATTAAGGCTGTGAAGCTCAAAGTTGAAGTAAAACGAAATTTAGTGGTGTGACCTGAAGGTCACTCTGGAGGTCTCTTTCTCTTCTCTTTAATCTTTCTGCCCTCTTCTCTCTCTCTCTCTCTCTCTCTCTCTCTCTTTCTTTCTCTCTCCTCTCTCTCTCTCCTCCCTCCTCTCTCTCTATCTTTTTCTTTATATATATATATATATATATATGTATGTATGTATGTATGCGACTGCTTATTGTAGTTGGTTTTGCAGCTCCCTCCGATGGCAGTACAATAACTGCATGGTGCTGAACAGTGACGTCACAGTCACGTGCCGCTGTTCCTCATTCGGCGTTCTCACACTGGTGGCTGTTGCTCCTGACCCGGTAAGCGCCCTCTATAATGCCAACGACCCCGTAAGCGCCCTCTATAATGATACCAAACCTGTAAGCGCCCTCTATAATGACACCGGATTGAGTAAGCGCCCTCTACATTGACACCTGATTGAGTAAGCGTCCTCTACATAAATTGACACCTGATTGAGTAAGCGTCCTCTACATTGACACCTGGCCCTGTAATCTCCATTTATAATGCCACCAGCGTTAGGATGGCCGTATATATTGCTGCATAATTACCATATTGCTAATACAGCTACGTAATGAGAGGTCTGAGTGCGCACATGCGGTGAGACAAACCACACACACGCACGCACTCACGCACGCACGCGCGCACGCACGCACGCACGCACGCACGCACGCACGCACACACACAGCTGTGCTCAATGCTTCGTATGTGATCTGGAGTGAATATAGACTGATGGAGACATTGAGTTTTTCAACCGCCGTGTATGGTTCTGTGTGCTGCAGTGGCTAGTTCGAGTGTAGTGTTGAATGTGACGCGAGAAGAAGAAGATACACTCAGTACGCAATCATCATCATTGCTACACGCGCGGTCCCTGGTGTCATTAGAAATATTAGAAGTCAGCTGAGATCAGAGAGACAGAGAAAGAGAGAGAGAGGGAGAGAGAGTTTTTTCGTACGGAATCTCTATATAGACGTCTGACAGATTAAATCGTAGTTCTGTGAAGGCGATGAATCACAGACAGATCTTCTCGTCTGTCCGAGTCAGACGTGAGGCAGTTAGGTTAAATGCTGAATGGTTACGCCTCACTTGTTTCGCCTTTGTCTCGTAGAGCATTGATTTTGTAAGTTTGGTGGGTTCCGTGGCAATGATAAATGCTGGGAGGATTCGCTCGTAAGTCTCTGCGAACTTCGGTTGAGCAGTGCGTGCGTGATTGTTACGTGATCGCTGCGTGATTGTTACGTGATCGCTGC
>NW_014582829.1:8547-9237 GCF_000485595.1 Priapulus caudatus
TTAAAGTGTAAAGTATGTTAAGTAGTATGTTATGTAAAGTAGTGTAAAGTATGTTAAGTAGTATGTTATGTAAAGTAGTGTAAAGTATGTTAAAGTGTAAAGTATGTTAAGTAGTATGTTATGTAAAGTAGTGTAAAGTATGTTAAAGTGTAAAGTATGTTAAGTAGTATGTTATGTAAAGTAGTGTAAAGTATGTTAAGTAGTATGTTATGTAAAGTAGTGTAAAGTAGTGTAAAGTAGTGTAAAGTATGTTAAGTAGTATGTTATGTAAAGTAGTGTAAAGTAGTGTAAAGTAGTGTAAAGTATGCGTGTCTCTGTACAACTCTCTGCTGTTCCATCACATCTAACGTCATCTCTGCTGTGCTTTTCTCGCAGCTGTTGGCTGTCTCTGGAGGACATACGCATCTATACCTTCATCGCACCTGTCGGTCTTATCTTGACAGTAAGTATAGTCTTCATATACTCACCTTACATCGTAGCAGACCTGTCCTCCCTCCCTCCCTCCCTTCCTCCCGCGTGATACACGCACGCATGCACGCAAGATACTCCTACGCGTGTATTATTATGTGTATGATGAAGAAGAAGATGATGATGATGATGATATGATGATGATGATGATGATGATTATTATTGCTATTATTATTATTATTATTATTATTATTATTATTATTATTACTATTGTTAATATTA
>NW_014582829.1:12698-14397 GCF_000485595.1 Priapulus caudatus
CACGCACGCACGCACGCACGCACGCACGCACGCACACACACACACACACACACATACAGACATATATATATAGTTTTATGTACGGTGTCTAGTATATTACGAGTATGCCAACTACCCCACCTATCGTGTGAGAGAGAGACCATCTTCGATGTATGATTCCTAAGGCTTTGGTAAAGTTAACGCCTCTCTATATAATATAGGTTTATATAGGCCCTATAAGGTTCCATATACACCCTCTAGGGAACCATATAGGCCCTCTATGGTTCCATATAGGCCCCCTATGGTTCTATTTTTTCTGGGGAAGCAGTCCGTAGCTTTCACCAGATTCTCAAAGGGGTTCATGACTAAAATAAGGTTAAGAACCACTGCTATAGGGGCCTACAGGATCCTATAAGATTCCATATAGGTCATGTAAAGTTCCATAGGATCATATACGTCTTTAAATGATCGTATAAGATCTTGATACGATATAGAATGTTCATCAACGCACGAGTTGAGATGTTGTTTTTGGTGCTTACGCGTTCAGGTGTGTCTCTTTTTTCAAAATCTGGATAGAGCAACTAGGCTGCTGCGTGCGTGTGGTGCTGGTGTTTGTTATGTATGTGGTGTGATTCCACGGAGCATGTTAGGAGCTGAACAGTGTAAAGAACGGATATATGGTCACGTTACGAGATCGAGCATGTTACGAGAATAAATAGAGCATGTTACGGGAGCATAATATATTGTATTATGTCACAGAAGCACATGTTACGGGAGCATAATATATTGTATGTCACAGAAACATATATTGTATTTCACAGAAGCATATATTGTATGTTACGGGGCATATATTGTATGTACAGAAGTATAATATATTGTATGTCACAGAAACATATATTGTATGTCACAGAAGCATATATTGTATGTTACGGGGCATATATTGTATGTACAGAAGTATAATATATTGTATGTCACAGAAACATATATTGTATGTCACAGAAGCATATATTGTATGTTACGGGGGCATATATTGTATGTACAGAAGCATATATTGTATGTTGCGGGGCATACATTGTATGTTGCAGGGCATAATTATGTTGTATGTCACTGAAGCATATATTGTATGTCACAGAAGCATATATTGTATGTCACAGAAGCATATATTCAGTTTATGGAAACATAATATATTGTATGTTGCGGAAGCATATATTGTATGTTGCGGGGCATAATTACATTGTATGTACAGAAGCATATATTGTATGTTGCGGGGCATAATTACATTGTATGTACAGAAGCATATATTGTATGTTGCGGGGCATAATTACATTGTATGTACAGAAGCATATATTGTATGTCACAGAAGCATATATTCAGTTTACGGAAACAAAATATATTGTATGTACAGAAGAATATAGTGAGTCCGTTACGGAAGCATGTTGATTACACTAAAATGCTCATTGGATGGAAATATCCGGGTGATAACAACCGATAATTGATCGAGTATCGATTAGCACATAGACTGCTGACGAGGATATCGGCATATACCGGTTTTAGTATCTGTAGTGGAATGCTGTTTAGCAAATGCGTGATTGGAAGAACTTAAGATTGTATCCAAGTGACTGTGTTATAACTTCATGGCAAGGCGAATGCCGAGTAGCTCTCTCCCGCTCTAGATGATATACATATATATATATATATATATATATATATATAGAGAGAG
>NW_014582829.1:15097-15637 GCF_000485595.1 Priapulus caudatus
GCTGCTGCTGCTGCTGCTGCTGCTGCTGCTGCTGCTGCTGCTGCTGCTGCTGCTGTGTGTGTGGTGTGCTGCTGCTGCTGCTGCTGGTGGTGGTGGTGATGGTGCTACTACTACTGCTGCTGCTGCTACTACTACTGCTGCTGCTGCTGCTGCTGCTGCTACTGCTACTACTACTGCTTCAATGCTTTGCCCGATTTAATCATCGGGGATATGAAATGTTGACGACGTGACGTCACCGTCGAAAAATTAGGGGAAAGTTGTCTAAATGTACAGTTCGTGAATCATTGACGCTAGTCTTAATGTCTGACGGCCGCGACGTTTTTTTATGGATTTTAATTTTGCAGAAGTATATTTTTGGTCGCACTTTTATTTTTCGTCTTTCATATAGTTAGGCATAATGTATTGATTGATGTGGGCGTGACGTCACAACCCGGTATTGTTTGAACGTATATTTTCCTAAAAGAGAGAGGGGGGGAGAGTGAGAGAGAGCGAGAGAGGGAGCGAGAGAGAGCGCGCGAGAGAGAGAGAGAGAGAGAGAGA
>NW_014582830.1:0-7089 GCF_000485595.1 Priapulus caudatus
CTTGTTGGGTTTGCACTACCCAACTACTCTTGACATCTTGTTGGGTTATATTATTGTATCTAACCAGAAACGACCGAGGGCGGTTTGGAAACAAGTGTTTCACTGTTTACCTTTAAAGTTTAACAATGTTTATATTCAAAACACCACATCGGCAAACTACCGCGAAATGGCACGCACCGCTTTTTTGTGACTAGTAGTAGACTAGTACTACTACTAGTACTAGTAGTAGTAGGTAGGAGCAGGAGTCGGACTAGGACTAGGAGTCTAGCCACAGGCACTTGGAGCGTTTCAATAAAATATAATGCTAAATAAGACGCGGCTCCTTCAATAGGCAAACTATAATGCTAAATAAAGTACGAAATCTTATTACTTACCAAAGTCTTAATGTTTTTCTCTACTCTCTTTCATCCTTATTATTGCCGACAATTTCCTGTAAATGCCGTCCAAATTCTAATCTGCAACACACGCTGGCCACCGCACGCTAGTCCGAGCCGACGCAGACCCAGTCCACTGGGTAACCGCCACCCTCAGATTAGCAAAGCGGAGTTATAACGTCTGCATTTGCGGACAAGACGCACACTAGCTGCTGCACACCGACACATAAATATATAGTTATTAAAATATAAATAAATATACGCAGCTGGGCTGGAGGTACGGCGCCGTCGTTCGCCTTGAACGCCCCTTATTTGCGTTAGGGTAAGGGTATAGGGTTTGTTGAGTCAGGAGGTTTCTATCTTCTGTGGGCGTTAATTAGACACAGAATAATGAGTAGGACGAAAGCCTTGAGTTAACAGAAATCCAGCCCATGTTTCATTTCGTTTGCCACTCAACCTCCATTAGGTGGCAGCACATCAGTGCTGATATGTGTGACATAAGACAGATAATTATAGATAATACAACAGGGCTTAGCGGATACGGGTTAGTGATAGGTAGGGTTAGCGGTTCTAGCTCATCTAAACTCTCAAATCATGAATTTATTCCCAAGGCGTTTATTTCGTAATCCATCACCTTTCAAATATTGGTAGCCGCGCCATCATTTTGTCTCGTTAAGTATGAAGCGAATAGAACTCCGATACCTCCAGCTCGACAACATTAAGATCACCGGCTCGCGTACGCGTAGCCACAGCTAAAATATACTAATAAATACTATACCGTGTACACTATAAATATATCCGAAGTCTATAATATTTATGGTCAGTCCTTAATGCTGCAGTAGCAAGCTAAGTATTGTCGGCAGTACATAATAATACTTTCTCCAGCTCCTGGCCTACAGCCGCGTTACACCGCGGCAGCCGTTATCTAAAGTATCGAGCGGCTGACACGGCCAACTGTGCCCCTGTCAACGAGACGACAAGAATGCAACAGCGAAACGAGGCGACGCAGTACTGTGTTGCACGACATGGTTGCCCAGATGACATCTTGGACGGCCATTTACAGCAGAATATTGTCCACCCCGACCCCGGGCAATAATAGTCGCAACCCGGTGACGCGCGAGTAGAGAAACAGTCAAACCAGTGGCCAAAAACTATTGGCTAGCAAAGATAGATTTCGTATTGTATATTAGAATTATATTTCCATTGCAACAACGCTTCAAGTGCCCTTAACCCGAACCCACAGAGCGTGAAGGTTTTCAAGTTTAAAACTATATATACGCAGGCGTCGTGTGCTGTGCACGGCGACAGTTAATATATAAAGCTATAAAACTGTCGCGCTGTGCCACCGAGCACCAGACGACCCTGTGTATACGGCATATTTCTATGTTGAAACGCTTCAAAGTCGCCATGTTGAACCGTGCAGGCTGTGCTGCACTAACGTCAATATACACAACAGTCATATAGTATAACAGTCCATCCCTATACCTAGCCGGTCTTTCGTACCCTACGATACCAATGAATGGTAACCCACCAGGCCGGGACTAGGGGTCCTATCCTCCTAGGTTCAGCCTATCCCCCTATGTTTTCATGGTTTCGCCCTTCACTGGTCCAATTCCAACCCCTCCATCCCTTCGTCACCCCCTTAATGGTCCTATCGGGCGCCCTCATTCCGGTCACCCTCATAGTCTCGGTCACGCTATCCCCTAATCCCATCCTCGGCGTCCTGGGTAATACACATTACTCACTTGATATCTCCATCCTTCAACCCCCCACCTCAGCACAAAAGACCGTTTGCTTGGGAGCCCATTAACAAGAGTACGACAGTACAACTTAATACCAAGATTTAACACACTTACAACTTAACAAGCTGCCTACGGCCTGTGAGTCCAGCGGCTAGCCTCTACTATCTTGACACAGTGTTTTTATAGGATAGGCCTTATAGAATATTCTCATTTCATTAAGATGTTTCTATAGATAGACCTCTTAAATATTTTGCGTCAGATATGACCCAGGCAGAAATTCCCACTATGAGGATGCTCAACTATGAGATACAAATTTACACCAGCTATCCCTCCATCTCCAGGGACATTGCCCTCGAATCACCACGACGCGGATCGGATCACACCACAACTTGCCCGGCCCAGCCCCTGCCAAATCTCAGCTAGAGCCAGCCACCTCTCGCCCATTTTGATTTAGAACCTCTACATTATAAACTTTACCACCCCCAACGATTTTGGTCACATGGATCATAAAATTTTAATCTTTATTAATAACCTTAATATAGAATAGAGACTTTTTCACCTTCATCATATATTATGGAATTATTTACCTTCAAATAAATTTGCCAATATTCTTACATGCGATTAATTATTGCACTATTCCAGTAATTTGTGAAACGAACTTCCGCTGCTCAACAAACCCAAATTCCACGCGTAAAAATGAGAGCAGCTAATTAGGTGCTAGGCGCTTAAAAATCCTGCCTAAAAACGAGAGACTAGCATCGTGTCGTGTGTGTTCGGCACCGCCCCAACCCCACCGCTTTGTGTGTTTCTGCTGTGTGTGTGTGACTGTCTGTCCATCAACAACCACAAACCCCAACAAACCAGAGAAGCAACCCAACGAAACCGACGCACCAAACACCAACAACCACACCACACTAGCCTGTGACGCCAGCCTCCCCACACCGGCACGCAGCGACTGTGTCCGTGCGATGTGTGGTGGTGCTGTGTGTGTGGCTATGTGCTGATAGTGTGTCGTCGTGTTGTGGCTGGTGTGTGTGATGTGTGTGTGTGTGTCGTGTGTTGTGGGCCGTCCCCGGCGCACGGACACTCGTGGACGAGCCAGAGAGCCGAGCGAATGATAAAGATTAAGATCGTCAAGTAGATTGTAAGATAAGATATTAAGATAAGTTGTTATTATTATTTTAATAACCTCTTAAACCAATATCGAGCAGCATAAAACAAAGGATTTCTTTAACAAAATCATACCAATAGCGCTAGTTTGCCGTAATAAGGTGGATGCAGAAAAGACTATACGGTCATTCTAGTCAGCCAAACCCTTAGAGACCATACTCCTAATATATAGATACTTAAGGGCTATGCCCCCGGACTTAGTGCTAATGCCGCACTCTGCATAACGTAATAGCCAGATCGTTATGACTGAGAAACTCATCTTGAGCTGCAAAATTTTTCTTATGTACAAAACTAACCGCAACGACACAGAAATTTTTCTTGAGAGCTACTGTAATGTGGTGTGCGAGGCCAGGAGAGCTTACGAGCCCTGTTGCTGTTGACGACACGCACATGGACGTTTTGCTAGGCTCCCTGTGTGAACGCACGAGAAAGCATTCAGACGACGATTTGCCGACGCGCTCGGCTTCACAACCCCACCTAGAGCACGTCGAGACGACCGAGAAGAAATGAGAGGGAGGAGACGGACGCTGTCGCCGATGCGAAACCAAGCTCCGCGCTGTAGTGTAGGGCCACGTGTAAAAACGACGGGAGAGGTAGAAGCGAGAGCGCACTACGGACCGGAGTAACACACAGGATAGACGGACAGCTCTCTCACGTGCCACTCATATTTGCTGAGTACATCTACAATTCGGCACATCCAGCACGAGCGTTCCGTTTGCCAGGCAATCACTGCGTGTGTGCGCGGAGTCGTCGCGATCCGCGATCACTGTGTGAGTGGATACATGTGTACGGATGCGTAGCCTGGAGGCTAGCTAGGTGACCGGTTCCGGACGATTAGCCACTGCGTTTTGTTTTAGATGTGATACTAAGTACGCGCAAACAAAGTAACAAACGTCTCTCGCATATAGAGGGTGACAGTAGACCTTTCGCCAGTTTATCATTTCTCGATTCCATCATTAGTTTAACAACGTTTAAAAAGAAGCTGTATATATAGTCATATAGTAATGATAAAACGTCGCGGATGGGGGTAATCCGCGACGCATTTATAACCAGCATGCATATTTTCATTTATTTTCTGTTTCAAATTAGATCCCGAAGCATAAATCTACAACTGTATATAATACCTTCACTTTGTATAATATTGCTCGCCGCAATTTTTTAAATTTATGTTTTGTGCATTTACACAATGTGTAAATCTACATCCGTCAACTCTTTCGGTAACCTATATAGGAACCATCACGCAATTTTTTAAATTTATTTTTTGTGCATTTACTGTAAATGCACAAAACAGAAATTTAAAAAATTGCTGTGATGGCTTCCTATATAGGTTACGCAAAGGATCGTTGACGGATTATCTTTATATATGTCATAATTAAAATTACATCCGCTCAACTCTTGCCGTAACGTGATATAGCGAATTCATCACGCATTTTAAATACTGCAAGTGCGCTTGTGGACAGTTCCGGTTGGAGTTGCGCAATAGGCATACAAAGTATGTAAATGCCGTAGCCTCGCTAAGCCAGTCAATGTCACATTGGGCACATCAATCTTGCCAACCTGTAATGCAATTTACAGTGTAAGTGTGAGTTTTCAAGCTTCGGCAGAATGCACAATAGCATGCCAGCTTTACATGGTAATTTCCACCCACGTAGTTTCTTCGCCTGCGCCGACGATTGTTGCGTTACGTGACGATACGTGCACGCGATATAAATGTACAATGTAATACACGAAGTGTGAGCAAAACAAACCACATTTAATAAATAAACAAATTTTAACTACAAGAACGACCACACTTGCCTCCTAGCATTAACGGTACTTTTATGGAGGTGCAGTTCATGTCAGATTAAACACGTCCTTGTCGATTAGATGCTCAAACGCCCCTCGTTGCCGCCACGCTGCAGATAGCTGATCATTGTCAAGATGCCATGGAAAACTAGCCACGTTCGATGAAGCTTAATTACTACCGCCAATCCAAATTTCCTTGCGTGTGGAAAATATAAATAAAAAATTACAATGATTTCATCGCACAAGAATGGCTGCATATAATATACATGGCAAACAATATCGAATATATAAGATTAATGGACTAAGTCGTGTGGCTGACGTTTACTAGGACTATCTTCGACACACAACCACGGCAGTACCTCCGAATAATAACAAGAGCGTATAAACGGTCTTCTTTATAAAAAAAGGTATTCTTTCTTAAGAAGGTTCTTCTTTATAACGCTTCTTGCATTGATAATAAGCCCATCTACAAAGATTCCATAATGCTTTTCGCTGTGCTTTACGCTCTTACAATACCACGGTATCTACTGACTCGGACTATCGGGTGTCTGAACGTACATTCACGCTACTTCAGTCCTCTGGAATATGCAGGTTTGATGGCCTAACGAGGTTGTTGCGCAGACATCTTGAACTTGTTCTTGCTGCCGCCTGCGCCCTCAAAGGCTCAACAGCAACGCCTCGAATCCGGTTGTATTTCAAGGTGGTATGAACTCAAGCTCTTCTTGAGTGCCGGCAAAAGTCCTGCTGCAGACCGCTGTACAGATGGTTGAACTCGAGACGTTAGTGTTGTGATTTCATCTTATATCTTTGAATGGTTCCCTGGTGCCAAAGATACTCGATGCCATTATACGACAAATCGAGGACTGCTGCGTAAGCGTAAATAAATAATGCAATAAATAAATAAATAAAATAAATTGAAACAATCAATAAATAAATAAATTAAATAAAAACAACATAAAATGTATACATACGCACGCTGCGTATGCCATCCACTCACTCACGCACGCTTGGCACGCACGGCACGCACGTACGCACATACGCCCGCCAGCGCACAGACGCCACGCAGGCGCACGAACTCAACGCCACACATACACGACACACACACACACACACACACACACACACACACACACACACACACACACACACACACACACACACACACACGCACACAAACACGCGTACGCACGCACGCAACACGCACTGCCACATGTATATATATGGGATATAGATATCCACTGTCTCTACGGTATATCCACTAGCAGGACTTTAGGGGATAGGATTACCTTGAGTTTCTTCAACCCCGCAGCGCCTGGGAGATGTAGCCAATCGCGTTCCTGGAGTCAACGTAGAGGTCAGTCAGATTGCTAGCGCTCCATCAAGCAACCGCTGCGTCGCTCAATTTCTTCAAGGAGCTGATATTTATAGCCAGATATCTGAAAAACAAACGCGAGGACGGCAAATTAGAAATCGAGCGCAGTGCGACGGCTCATTGCACACCTATGAAGCGTAAGTCTGGCATAGACGCGATACACAATATACTCAATGCCTATGCATAGCGGGAAGAAAAACAGAAAACAATACCCAAGCCTGGCATAGTGGCGAAAAATCTGGCCATGGGAAATGCGGACAACGGCAGCTGTCTCCTCTAGGCGAGTTCAAGGGAACGAAGCCCTCCGATTCCAGCGAACGCGTCTGCATGTATAGATGGTCCAGATTTCCGTCGGTAGAGCAGGCCGTATCTTAGCGCATGCGTTAAGCCGACCAACGCTCCACCGGGTATCTGCGTCAAAGCCGAAGCTTTCTCATTATGAATCGCAGTGATCCGTACGTCGGGTCGTGGAATCCCAGCGATGATGTCAAACACTTGCGAACGTCTCCCGCTTAGTAGCCTAACATCGCAGCATGATGATGCGCCCGCCAGTACTATACTCTTGAGCAGCGTGCAAGGCATACAGGCTGGAGGCGGAGGGGATCTCTCTCTTTTTCCTTTTTTTTTTTTTTTTCTTTCGTTTTTA
>NW_014582831.1:0-639 GCF_000485595.1 Priapulus caudatus
CACACACACACACACACACACACACACACACACACACACACACACACACACACACACACACACACACACACACACACACACACACACACACACACACACACGCCTCCAGCCGCCGCCCACCCTGTGCCTCCGTGACCGGAGTGGCTGGTGGGAGATTGGGACAGAGATCGTACAGATAACAGGGATATTATCCAGACAGATAGCATCTTATCAAAGCCCATCAGCGTGGGTTGTCCCCTCCCGCGTGTTGTGCGCGCGTATATATACAACGGAGGCCTGCAAGCTCTGCTGATCGCTCACAGCGGTATCGCTATACAGAGCGCGGGAGATGGTACCGATAGAAGTACGCCAATTATCGCATAAGATGCTAGCTGATACTGATCTCTAACACACTCACACGCGGTGTGTGTATAGTGATCTATAGTTACACGCGATATGTCATTATGCGTGTCTCCTAAATGCTATATCGTTAACCCGTTCGCACGCAGAATCTTATTTTATAGAATCTTATCTTATTGCTTCAGATATTTTTTATATAGATAGCAAGCTACCAGACTCGCACACTGTTCAAGATGCTATAAATATAATATTATGTAATTATATCAGGAGTGTACAAGATAGACATATATATATATATAT
>NW_014582831.1:1694-7088 GCF_000485595.1 Priapulus caudatus
GAGAAGAGAGATAGCGAGAGAGAGAGAGAGAGAGAGAGAGAGAGAGAGAGAGGGGGAGTGGAGAGAGATCAACAAAAACCCCCCATATTTCATCGACCCACCCACCCACTTAACCGACAAAAACCCAAACACACGATCCAACGAGCAAACACATCACCCAACCACCCCCGACCCCCATCTAACCACAACACTCACCCACCCGCATGCAACCTCCCGCCACTCCCCCCCAACCACCATTACCCATCCACCCACCCACTCATCGATGCCGATAAAAATGCTAACGCGCCGACGAGCAGAGATAGCCTGTTTATGTGCATCGTTAGGCCAACAGCCAAAGGGCCGGGGGTGCATGCGTGCACACACACGCTTGTTAATATAAGTCCCTTCTCCTCGCTCGTCCCCCCTTTCCCTCTCTCTCTCTAAACTAGGCAACAACTGAGCCATCAACGAATCGTCCTCCACCGCTGGCGCTAATCGGGATAATGAGGTGACATTATGCCTCCCCTACGGGCACCCCGCACTCGACCCCACCGATCCCGCGCTGCCGTATTATGCAGGTGAGCTGCCATGTACCACCACCACCACGCATCGGTTCCCTCGCTTCTCACGCACTTCCCTCGTTGCTAACACTGCCTGCCTGCCTGCCTGTCTGCCTGCCTGCCCGAGTTACTGCCATCGAAACAATAAAGATAACCCATATAGATAGTCTATCTATATTATTTCTATGGTTACTGCGCTATCGAGGGTTGCTTATAGTTTTCCTGGGCGGGAAATGACAGTTTTCTCACCGATCGTCTGCGGATGCGCGCGGATTGTGTTTCGAACGCGAGGTGTCGCTGCCCATTGTGACGTGTTTAGTGAGTCTATTGTTTTGACATGGCGGCGGGTGGGCTCCGCGTGAGCGTAGAGTGTGGATTCGGTGGTAAGGTGGTGTGCGTGTGTGTGTGTGTGGGGGGAGGGGGCGAGAGAAAACGCGGGGGTGGCAAGTATTGTGTTGAATTAGGCGATTGTGGATCGATTACGCAATAATTGATCGCATGTATTGATGATTATCGGTTGTGTTTGTCTTTGTCTGCTTTGTTTGGCTCATTGCGAAGTTGTAAATTAAATAAATGATTATCAATCGTCTTCTCGTGCGCATAGTTCTCTCTCACAGACTCTCCTCTCTCTCGCTCTCGCTCTCTCTCTCTCTCTCTCTCTCTCTCTCTCTCTCTCTCTCCCTCTCGTCTTCTCGTCGTCCATATCTTTCTCGTCTCTCAGTCGGCGGTAACTCTCTTTCTCATCTCTCTCGCTATACTCTCGTCTCTCTCTATCTCTCTCTCTCGTCGCTCCTCATCTCTCTACCGCGCTCGATCTCCTCTCTCCCTCTCCTCTCTCCCTTCTCTGCTCCTTATCAGCTCGTGTTCTCGCCTCGGCAATGTTATTCGCCCCTTCTTTAACTTCCCCTCGCTCTTTTCTCTTTCTCGCTCGCTGTTGTTTTTCGTTCGCCGTCTCGGAGTCGCATCGCTTTTTCTTCGCTTATCCTCATACGCATATCTCTCGTCTCTCTCTCTCAGCTATCCTCGCTCCTCGTCGGTCTCTCCCACCGTCCTTTCTAACTTCTGGCCTCCCTCACTATCCGCCCCCCTCTCTTTCCTGCCCATCCTTCCCTCCGTCACTCTCCCGACGGCGCTCCTGCCGCCGCCCGCGTTGTTCTGATGTGGTGAGGCGGGGGAGGTATGCCCATTAGCAGGTAGCAGCGAGTCTCCCTCGATCTCCATTCTCGTCAGTGCTCGCACCGGTTGGATCTCTTTCATGCAAGCTTGCCGGACTATTAGTCGCAAATACGGCGATGAAGCGCTGTACGAAATCAAGCTGCTCTAATAATCTCGCCCGAAATCGGCCTAGACGCGCACCGACCGCGTAATCGCTCGCGTAGCCTCACGGGGAAACCGCGAGCGTTGCGAGTGACGGTCTCCCGTGCCACGCACCGCATCGAGGAGCAGCGAGCGCGTGCTCCGCCCAGGCCGCCCCCAGCGGTTCCGTGACGCACCGTCCGAGACGACAATGCGGGAGGAGAGGATCAAGGCGTCGCGCGGTCCATCAAATTACCTTTCCGTGGCGAGCTCGGGGCGAAAATTAATGTGTGAAGAGAGTCGGAGTTGCATGCATGGTGCGTGTGGTATGTGCGTATGTGGTGGTGTGTGTCTAACCGGAATGGCGAGCCAGCGCTACATCGTCGTGCGCTCGTTTGAGTTGACGCATGACGAGTCAAAACCAACGGAACTTAGGCGCGGAGTAGCGATACTGAAGCATGCGGGCCGTGCCGCCCCGCGCGTCCTCCTCCTCTTCCCCTCCTCCCTCCTCCTCCTCCCCCTCCTCCGCTGCCTCCGTCTGACCATCCAACGGAGCTATGAGACGTTGGCGTCGGCTCGACTATGGCACTGTGGCCTTTTGATCTCGCGCCGACCAGAGGGATCCGACGACGCGAATTACTGGAATACGCGAGTACGTAACGTGTGTATAGTGTGATATAATATATATATATATGATATATGTATGTATGCGCGTCCGCGTTTGCGGGCGCAGTAAGGAGAGAAGCCTCGCCATCGACCGCGCGTGTTGAGGAGAGAGCGAGCATATAGCTGCGTCATTCACCTGGAGACCAGGACAGGTAGGACTCGGGCGGTGACTTGTTCACACGGTCGCGTCACCTGAACACCACGCGCACGAGAGACCATACACGAAAGAGAGCAGAGAGAGATAGAGGAGAGACAGGCGAAGAGAGAGGAGAGAGGCAGGCGAAAAAGAGAGAAGAGATAGAGAAGAAAGAAAAGAGTGCTGCGGAGGAGAGAGCTAGAGACAGGCGCACGCGGAGAGGCAACACGAGAGAGAGAGAGAGAGAGGGTAGACGCACGGAGGCAGACAGAGCCACTCTGAGAGAGATCAACCGACAGAGATATACTACGCCCCAGCCACCACCATCACCATCACTCCTGGGCTCTCGTCATCGACAAGGCCGCTATAGAGTTTCGCACATCGCCAATTTCCTTCTGTTTCTAGACCGGGTTTTTTTTCTACGTCGCTACTCTACCCGACAAAACCGCTGAACGAGGCAAGGGCCATCTCTCCCACCGGGCGAAGAGTAGTGACCACCCATCGGAAAAGCGCGAGGCAGGTGGTACCGCTACGACGACGTATCGTGTTTCCGTTCTCGCCGAACGTATTTCGCTCTGATTCCTCGTCCCCTCGGCCGGCCTCTGTCTGCACTGGCGACGAGCAATTTTTTTGCTACCCAGCTGCGCTGGCCTGTGGACTGACCGATCCGACCGAACTGACTGACTGCGCGAGCCTGCGAGTGTTGGATGCAACACTGCGGCGTGAAACGACGCAGCCGGTCGTACGTTCCAAATAACAGCAAACAGTAAAATTTCCTGCATAGCGAGCGCAAGCGTCGCTATTTGTTTCGTTGCAACCCGTTAACGTTGACGCGCGAACGTATAGTGAAGTTCGTCTTTCACAATCGGCAGGCGGGACCTGTAGCACAGATAGACGCGGACGAGGCCGGGACGGAACCTGGCGGCAGTGGGGGGACATGCCCCCCGTGCGGGCGCTGTGCGTTAGCGGCGTGTCGTAGCGTGTACTGGTCGTGACACAAAACTACATACACGACCACTGTTAGTGTTCGCCGGAGTCCTCGAGTGGGCACTTATACCCCCGGGCAGGGGGGCCCCCGGCACACGTGTGGCGAGAGACATGCGCATCTAGAGGTGAGAAAAGCGAGAGAGATGAGAGAGAGAGAGAGCGAGGAGGAAGAAGAAAGTAAAAGAAAAAAGAGAGATAGATAGTAAGGAGGAAAAAGAAAGAGAAGGAGATGATAAATATTAGCGAGAGGTAGCGTATCGGTCGAGGAGAGGAGATGTACGAATGACCTGCAGGCTGAAAATATATTTCACAGAGGTAGGGTAAAGAAACCTACCGTTACGCTGTTCGTGTACCAATGGTGTCGGAGTAGTTATTAATTAGTGTATTGCAAATTATTACAGCGTCTGAATTTCGTGTGTGTGTGGTGCGGTGTGTGTGTGGTGGTGTGTGTGTGTGGTGTGTGTTTGTGTGGTGTGTGTTGTGTGTGTGTGTGTGTTGTTTGTGTGTGCTGTGGTGTGTGCTGTGTGACGCGCGCGCCGCGTGTGTGTTATGCGTGTTGTGCGCGCGCCGCGTCGTGTTGTATTGCTGTGGTGTGGCGTGGTCTGTGGTGAGCGCGTGGTGTATTTCGCGTGCGTGTGGTGGTATGTGCGTGCGTTGTGTGTACACGCGCGCGCATACATATATGTCA
Organism: Priapulus caudatus; assembly: GCF_000485595.1. Classification (NCBI taxonomy): domain Eukaryota; kingdom Metazoa; phylum Priapulida; class Priapulimorpha; order Priapulimorphida; family Priapulidae; genus Priapulus; species Priapulus caudatus. The sequence goes on from NW_014582831.1 coordinate 6,007, forward strand.
TATCTTTCAGAAATTGTTTAGATGCGTAGGTTAAGCAACAATGCTATCGATATTTTAATTCTGCCGGACGCACTTAGTGCAATGTACGAGTGTCAATAAATGAGAAATTAACAGGCAAAGCCTAATGCACTTCCTGTTAGATGCACTTTACATATAATAGAACAAGTAAATATAATAATTATTATCGCGTGTGTATCTGCGTACCTGCGTGCGAGTGTGTGCTGTGTGTTATGAGTGAGCACGCACACACACATTCACACATAACACCACATCACACACACACACACACATCACCAAGCCACACACACACACACACACAGCAAACACACCCACCATAACACACATCACCAACACATTGTCTACCACACACGGTATATATGTAAATATACATAATTTAATATATATAAGTATATACCCAACGTTAATATCACACGATCCACACAAACACACAACACACAACACACACACACACACACAACATCACACATCACACACACACACACACACACACACACACATACACACAAACACACACACACCACACACAACACGACACACACACAAGCCACACATCACAATCACGCGTCTCCACGCGCAGGACTAAACAAACGTAGAAAAAAACACCACCAGCCGTTATACACACGAATCCGAAAATTGACTGCTCTCTTAAGATCTAGAAAACATACATAGAGTCACACGCGCGCACACACGCACACACGCACACACATGCCCATGCATTCGCGTCACGCGAAGACCTGAAAATCCATAGTAAGACGTAGATCCTTGAAAAGGCGAATTGCACTCGATAGCTCACCTGCAGACCGGGTTACCAACATTAATTTCTCCAGCACATGGACGCGTTCCCACACGGAGTGCAAAATCCATACAGAAAACCACGCGAAAATCAGAAACATACGCATTCCCACCCCTCCACTTAGCATCCAGGGTGACCCTCCTACAGCCCGGCATCTATTTACAGTGAGAGTCTCTCGTTCTCTTTCTTTCCTTCTCTTTCTCTCTCTCTCTTTCCTTCTCTCTCTCTCTCTCTCTCTCTCTCTCTCTCTCTCTCTCTCTCTCTCTCT
>NW_014582832.1:0-404 GCF_000485595.1 Priapulus caudatus
ACACACACACACACACACACACACACACACGCACACACGCACGCACGCACGTATAACAACCCTACAATGCTATTGTTATCATCCCCACCCTCCATTCTACCCTTCCCACCACCTACTCTCCCTCCCCCCTGCCCCACTACCCCCGCCAATACCTCCTCCCTCCCTCCCCCTGCCCCACTACCCCCGCCACTACCTCCTCCCTCCTCCCTGCCCACCACCGAGCTTCCCTCCTCCCCCCACTACCTCCTCCCAACGATAACAGTCTTACTTGTACTGTTATACCGCATGCTACTGACTAGATACAATAATGCTACCCAGCACTAGAGAAGAGGAAGGACCCTAGTCTTGTGATGAGTTAAGTTACATTAATGTGGCTGTCTATAATGACACACGGCAATGATGGG
>NW_014582832.1:1389-2289 GCF_000485595.1 Priapulus caudatus
GCATCAGTAGCAGCATCAGTAGCAGTAGCAGTAGCAGCAGCAGCATCAGTAGCAGCATCAGTAGCAGCAGCATCAGTAGCAGCATCAGTAGCAGCAGCATCAGTAGCAGCATCAGTAGCAGCAGCAGTAGCAGTAGCAGCATCAGTAGCAGCATCAGTAGCAGTAGCAGTAGCAGCAGCAGCATCAGTAGCAGCATCAGTAGCAGCAGCATCAGTAGCAGCATCAGTAGCAGCAGCATCAGTAGCAGCATCAGTAGCAGCATCAGTAGCAGCAGCATCAGTAGCAGCATCGATAGCAGCAGGATCAGTTACAGTAGAACAGTAGCAGTAGTAGCAGCAGCAGCAGCAGCAGTAGCAGTAACAGTAGCATCAGTAGTAGTAGTAACAGTAGCATCAGTAGCATCAGTAACAGTAGCATCAGTAGCTAGCTGCTGCGCCATCGATTACAGTTCCCAATAACATGCGCTTTGTATTATGCAGCATGTTGCATGCATAATTTTTCGACGGATTTGAAAGCATTGCGCTATGAATTTCATTAGGGCGTGCCCGAACGATGACCGTGCGTGCGTGCGTGCGTGCGTGCGTGCGTGCGTGCAAAGCACGCTGCGGTAGCATCTTTGCTAGCATCAGTAGCACGTTAGCAGCTGTGGTAGCATCTTTGCCAGCATCAGTAGCACGTTAGCAGCTGTGGTCGCATCTTTGCTAGCATCAGTAGCACGTTAGCAGCTGTGGTAGCATCTTTGCTAGCATCAGTAGCACGTTAGCAGCTGTGGTAGCATCTTTGCTAGCATCAGTAGCACGTTAGCAGCTGTGGTAGCATCTTTCCCAGCATCAGTAGCACGTTAACAGCTGTGGTAGCATCTTTCCCAGCATCAGTAGCACGTTAGCAGCTGTGGTAGCA
>NW_014582832.1:6147-7086 GCF_000485595.1 Priapulus caudatus
CCCTCTCGTCTCTCTCGCTCCTCTCTTCCCTCTCCCCTTCTCCATTGCCCTCTCGTCTCTCTCCGCATTATGTGAACTGGCGTGCTATGAAGCCAGCAGCATCAGTAGCAGCAGCAGCAGCAGCAGCATCGATAGCAGCAGGATCAGTTACAGTAGAACAGTAGCAGTAGTAGCAGCAGCAGCAGCAGCAGTAGTAGCAGCAGTAGTAGCAGTAGCAACAGCAGTAGCAGCAGTAGTAACAGTAGCATCAGTAGCAGTAGTAGTAGTAGCAGTAGCATCAGTAGCAGTAGTAGCAGCAGCAGTAGTAGTAGTAGCAGCAGCAGTAGTAGTAACATTAGCATCAGTAGTAGTAGTATCAGTAGCATCAGTAGCATCAGTAACAGTAGCATCAGTAGCAGTAGTAGTAACAGCAGCATCAGTAGCAGTAGCATCAGTAGCATCAGTAGCATCAGTAACAGTAGCATCAGTAGCAGTAGTAGTAACAGCAGCATCAGTAGCAGTAGCATCAGTAGCAGTAGTAACATTAGCATCAGTAGCAGTAGCATCAGTAGCAGTAGTAGTAACAGCAGCATCAGTAGCAGTAGTAGTAACAGTAGCATCAGTAACTAGCTGCTGCGCCATCGATTACAGTTCCCAATAACATGCGCTTTGTATTATGCAGCATGTTACATGCATAATTTTTCGACGGGTTTGAAAGCATTGCGCTATGAATTTCATTAGGGCGTGCCCGAACGATGACCGTGCGTGCGTGCGTGCGTGCGTGCGTGCGTGCGTGCGTGCGTGCGTGCGTGCGTGCGTGCGTGCGTGCGTGCATGCGTGCGTGTAAAGCACGCTGCGGTAGCATCTTTCCCAGCATCAGTAGTACGTTAGCAGCTGTGGTAGCATCTTTGCTAGCATCAGTAGCACGTTAGCAGCTGTGGTAGCATCTTTGCCAGCATC
>NW_014582833.1:0-477 GCF_000485595.1 Priapulus caudatus
CAAAACCATCAATACCCCACCCACCAACCCCACTTCACCGACCATCCCCACCCTACCTACAGTAATCTCCGCCGCCGTCGCCCGCCAACCACGCACGCTCCTGGTCGTGAACACGTGACGTCGTTGGCGTCGGCGGCGGTCGCACCCCACTCTCTAGCAATTTTTCGAGCGGAAATATTAGCTGGTCGGTCGATAGCGTGCGCGTATCTAAACCTATAGACACGCGGCGTGGATCGGACGAGCTGCCGCCAACGCCGCCACGCTCTCGACGCCGCTCGCAGCGCTACGTTACGGTGGTTCGCCGGACGCGTTTGTCCGTGGCGGCTCGGAATGAGTCATGCACTGGTCACACCGTCTGCTGCTGCGTTGTTGCAGTGAGCTCATATCTGTGTTAGGGGAAGAGGTGAAGCCCTACAGATGGTGGGAAGCTGCGGCAACCTGACGCTGCCGTGGATAAGCGCCGGTGTCCGTGCTCCG
>NW_014582833.1:1099-3053 GCF_000485595.1 Priapulus caudatus
CTCTATATGACTTTCAGGGAGAGGAAGTCATGATTATATGGATGAGATTGATGCTGGAAGAGATGGCCAAGTACTTGAATTTCAGGTGAGAATTTTTGTAATCAGACGAAAAAATTGCGGAAACTTGCACGCTGGCAGTTAAACGACACGACGAATGAAGCAGTCAAAATACGATTCGTTAGTTTTTATATACTTGTCCTTAGTCACGACGATAACATCTCTCCATCGGCACAAGCGTGATAACAGAGAAACCATTAATAATTGCTAACTGCAAGTAAGAACAAAAACAGAATGTCAACGCAAACGTTGATTCTTCGCTGCACGCTTTACATCGCATTTATTAATAGCGCACATTCTGTTGTTTGGGATATTTCGTATATGGTGTTTGTTCTATTTTACTTAATTTGCCCGAGCTGCCAATATATATATATGGCGAATATATAGTGTATTTTTTTCTATACATATGAATAGGGTAAATGTCATTTAACTAACGATCACCGTGCCATTGCGAAGACATAGTCGCTCGGTAAAGTGAAATTATGTGGAAATAAATGGCATGGAAACAAACGAGCATCGCCATTCTTTCCATATCCCTGTCTCTACATTATAGATCTGTAGCTACATCGTCATTCTATCCGCATCCCTGTCTCTACCTTACAGATCTGTAGCTACATCTTCATTCTTTCCGCATCCCTGTCTCTACCTTACAGATCTGTAGCTACACGTTCATTCTAGCCCACATCTTGCATTCTATCCGATTCCCCTGTCTCTCATTATAGATCTGTTTTTTGACGTTTACGTTGACTGCAGTACCTGCCGAGCCATAGATCAGCAACACGCTGATGTACCGCGCGTATAAACTAGTTGTGTATGTACTTTGCGTGTGTGTGTGTGTCGCTGTGTGTGGCGTGCGTGCGTGCGCTGCGTGGCCGTGCGTGCGTGCGTGTGCGTACGCGTGCGTGCGTGCGTGCGTGCGTGCGTTTGTGTGTGTGTGTGTGTGTGTGTGTGTGTGTGTGTGTGTGAGTGTGTGTGTGTGTGTGTGCGCGCGCATGCGCGTGTGTGTGTGCGTGTGTGTGTCAGGAGAGAAATAACAGTTAGGAGAACAAATAACAGCTCTTGCTAGTCTGCTGACTTAGCGTTAGTTGTTAGTTGTCAACTACTAGTGTCAATCTACTCCCGCTAGTGTCAATAGTGGGTCCAAACTATATGTGTTAAATAATAAAATATATGTTCGCAGCTGAATTCATACTGCGGCCGATCGTAGCGCCGTGTTGCGGTGACTCTCCGCCAGAGAAACTCACGATTAAAGAAGCCCACATTATTAGGCGTACATTATGTGAAGTTGTTGTCATTATCTAGGTTTATGTTTCGGCAGGCACGTGCATGCCTGAACAGCGCCATTGATAGGATTAGTACGCCGGCTCGGGGTATATATATTATATTAATCAGCAGTACCGTAATCCTCACTATATACTCAAAATATATATATCAGTAGAGGCTAACCGCTCAGTAACACGGCGATCCACCTCAAGCCGACTCCTAGTGTCCCCTTTGACCGGGGACAGCTAAATGCTAGGGCTTACGTTTGCATGAGAACGTAACATAAATTGTAAGTCTGTAAATAATTAAAGACAAAGAATTCACATTACTTCCTAGTTTCACAAAGCTAAGCGCGAATCAAGCATCCAGACAAACTTTAACCTGAGAAATAAACCTTTGTATAATTCTATAACTATTATAATCATAATGGCGCTATTGTTTTAGTTTATCTATTGTTATGTAAGTTCTATAACTCATAAGTAACTATAGCTTATTATCAATGGCTAATTATCAAAAGAGCATAATTATCAATGCGCTTAATTATCAATGGCGCTGTTGCCAGGGACTCGGAGTGCGCCTCCTGCTCGAAGACTGAATGACAACCTAATGAGATAATTGACATCAGCTTCACACA
>NW_014582833.1:3385-10707 GCF_000485595.1 Priapulus caudatus
AATACAAGTACTAAACTTACAACTCTATATGACTTTCAGGGAGAGAAGTCATGATTATATGGATGAGATTGATGCTGAAAGAGTTGGCCAAGTACTTGAATTTCAGGTGAGAATTTTTGTAATCAGACGAAAAAATTGCGGAAACTTCCACTCTGGCAGTTAAATGACACGACGAATGAAGCAGTCAAAATACGATTCGTTGTTTTTATATAATTGTTCTTAGTCACGACGATAACATCNCTAGATATAGATATAGATATAGATATAGATATAGATATAGATATAGATATAGATATAGATATAGATATAGATATAGATATAGATATAGATATATCGTGTCTCGCGGAATTACACGAAGAGGTTGGTTGTCTCTCACGCTCCTCGTGTTCGTGTTATAAATACGTCAATATGACGCAACGTCCGTTCAACGTGAGCTATGTTTCAGTTCTAGATATATCAGTGCAGATGCGTTGCTAGGCTAGGCTACGCCCTAGAAATTAGAGCCCAGTTGGGCCCGGTTGTCAGAAACAGAACTGGTCCTAACGCTAGTCTTAACATGATATTTTTTCTCGTAGACCGGACCTCTATACACTGCGCACGAGAAACTTTTAACTTTACCACGTTTCTGTCAACGAGAAAAATTAAGTCAATGCTAAAAACTAACGTTAAGACTAATTTTGTATCTGAAAAACGGGCTCCTGGATATATAATAAGCAGAAAGTGTACTTGCCGTAGTTTCGAGAGCTCTAGCACTCGTCTCCAACTCGGCGACAGCTTCTTTCACTCTCGTGATGACGTCGGTGGTGGCGTTAGCAAGGCCGACGATCGTTGTCATGTTGGCAGGAGCGGCCACGGTGACCGTCATCCACGCGAGTGACCAAACCAGACCAGTGACGATGTTGCGCATATTTACCACGGACTAGATTTCCTTGGCGGCTAGATGTCATCGACGGTGCAGAAGAGAGAAACGAGTGAATGAGAGAGGTATAAAGCCAGCGGCGAGCGATGCTGCACCCACGCGGCAAAGTATATATGTGCCGCGGACGCACAGCGATGTCAAAACACTCGTCACCCACCGTACGCATAAACAGTTAAAACGACACACCTAACAACACATGTACTGCAATAAAGAACTGAGTCGTAACTGGAGTCGTAACGCTGCAGCAGCTCTGCTCAATAGCGCCTTATTAAATATTTATATACTCGGTGTTTCTTTAATGATTCGTAACAGAAATTCGCTAAAGCGTTGCAGTAGGCAATAAGATTTGTATATATAACATCTGAACATTTCCCAAGCTTCCTTAACGCGTATGGGCCCCCTCGTTAAATCGCGTGGGGCTTGGGAAGATAGATTTCATATGACGTACATAGCTTACCTAAAGCCTGCTTGACTTACGTAAATCTTGGATGTACTGCTTACCTTGGGTTTGGGTAGCTTGCGTGTACCCTCGCGTGTTGCTTCTATGTGGAGCTTTGGTAGCGTAGCGTAGAGCGCGTGTAACTTGATGTGAGCTTGCGTAGAGCGCGTGTAACTTGATGTGAGCTTGCGTAGAGCGCGTGTAACTTGGGCGGCGATTGAAGAGCGCAAGCTTTTATACACGAAAGGGTCCGCGTATTTTATGACTCACTTGGGCGCGTAAACTGATTGGGCAATGCATTAATGCGTAGATCCCGGCTCTCATCTCTTATCTTATCTTATAGCAAATAGAGATATAACTAGAGAGAGAGTGCGTGTGTGTGTGTGTGTGTGTGTGTGTGTGTGTGTGTGTGTGTGTGTGGTGTGCGTGTGCGTTGCGTGTGCGTGTGCGTCTGTGCGTGTGCGTGTGCGTGTGTGTGTGGGTGTGGTGTGCGTGCGGTGCGTGCGTGCGTGCGTGCGTGCGTGCGTGTGTGTTGTGTGTGTGCGTGCGCGCGTGTGTGTGGTGTGGTGTGTGTGTGTGTGTGTGTGTACGCGCGCGCGTGTGTGTGTGCGCGCGTGCGCGTGTGTGTGTGCGTGCATGTGTGTGTGAAAGAGACACACGTTATCGTTGTCTGCTTTATTCACGTTTTACGGGGACATCGGTGTGTGTACTTGTGTACAAAGAACAGATACTTTTTCTAATAAAATAAAGATAAAATTCAAATCTGTTTTGGATGTTTTTATTCGCTGTCATTCGCGGAAGTGCGAAGAAGTTACAAGAAATCAATAACCGGATACGTTTAGTGTTGGCAATTTTCAATTTTTTAGTTCTAGTTTATCAGTTATTAACCATCCCTTCGTCCGTACGCCTGTCCGTCTGTTTACCTATCCACCTCCCCCCACCCACCAACCCAGCCCACCTAAAAAAAACACTCCACCCACCACCCCCGCCCACCCACCAACCTCAACCCACCCACCAACCCCACCCCACCCCACCACCGCCACTCCACCCACCAACCCAGCCCACCCCCAACACCCCACCCACCACCCCCAGAACACCCCACCCACCACCCCCCGCCTCCCACCTTCCCCAAAGCCAGTCACCCACGGCCAACGGCCTACCCCACCCACGTCAACCCCACTTACGCCGTACGCATCCGCCCACCCATCCGACAAACCCCACCCTATCCGCCATCCCGCACGCGCCACCCACGAACCCCGCCCCACGCCACCAACGCCCACCCACCACCAACATCCGACCCCCACGACCTTCCCACCCACCCCAAACCCCACACCCCACCGTCCCCCACCCACCATCCCCACCCTACCTACAGTAATCTCCGCCGCCGTCGCCCGCACACCACGCACGCTCCTGGCCGTGAGCACGTGTCGTCGTCGGCGTCGGCGGCGGGCGCACCCCACCGTCTATCAATATTTCGGGCGGAAATATTAGCTGGTCGGTCGATAGCGTGCGCGTTTCTAAACCTATAGACACGCGGCGTGGATAGGACGAGCTGCCGCCGACGCCGCCGCGCTCTCTCCGCAACACTCGGCCCGCACGCTGCCGTCGACTCGGCTCGACGGAGAGAAACCGGACCGACCGATCTTTCGGATCAGGCGATGCGGAGGAGGCGCTAAGTTACGGTGGTTGTTCGCATCGCGCGCTCGGACGTTCGCCGGACGCGTTTGTCCGTGGCGGCTCGGAATGAGTCATGCACTGTTCACACCGTCGGCTGCTGCGGTGAGTGAGTTGTTGCGGTGAGCTCATATCTGTGTTAGAGGAAGAGGTGAAGCCCTACAGATGGAGGGAAGCTGCGGCAACCTGACGCTGCCGTGGGCAAGCGCCGGTGTCCGTGCTCCGCCACACGCCAGCTTCTTCCATACTCAGCATCATCATCAGCATCCTCAGCAGCAGCAGCAGCAGCATCATCAGTGGTCCAGGCTGAGAGCGGGATACTGGATGACGTACCCGGTAAGATTACGCACCGCTATCTACGTGTCTAATAGTTCACGTCGATAGGGACAGAAGAAAGATGATAGAGAGAGAGGGGGAGGGAGAGAGAGAGAGAGAGAGAGAGGGAGAGAGCGAGAGCGAGAGAGAGCGATAGATAGATAGAGGGAGGGGGAGAGATAGAGAAAAGAGAGAGATGTAGATAGATAGATAGATAGATAGATAGATAGATAGAGAGAGAAATAAATACAGGGAGAAGGCAAGAGAGAGAGAAAGATAGATAGATACAAAGAAAGAGAGAGAGAGAGCGTGAAAATGGAATGTGCGGGGAAGCAGAGGAAATGTATGATAAAGAGGCAGATAAACAGAGCGGTAGAAAGACTTGAAAAGGAGGAGAGAATAAAGAGAGAGATGGGTAGAGTGCGCAAGCGAGAGCGAGAGAGCGATCGGGAGAGAGCGCGAGAGGGAGAGAGAGGGAGCGAGCGAGAAAACGACAGATAGATAAAGAGAGGGGGAGTGAGAGAACGAGAGAGAGCGAGAGAGATAGAGAGAGATAGTGAGTGTGGGAGGGAGAGAGAGGAAGAGAGTTATAAATAGACAGATAGATAGATAGATAGAAAGAGCGAAGGGGGAGAGCAAGAGAAAGAGAGAGTGAGAGCGCGCGCGAGAGAGAGCGAGAGAGAGAGAGATAGAGCGAGCGAGATAGAGAGAGAGAGAGAGAACGAGCGAGACAGAGAGAAAGAGAGAGAGAGAGAGAGAGAGAGAGAGAGAGAGAGAGAGAGAGAGAGAGAGAGCGAGAGAGAGACAGGGGGAGAGAAATGTTTACCGGAAATATTTACTCGAACCATGACAACTGCAAATAGAGGGAGGGGGAGAGATAGAGAAAAGAGAGAGAGAGAGAGAGAGAGAGGAGAGGAGAGAGAGAGAGGAGAAGAGAGAGAGAGAGAGAGAGAGAGAGAGAGATGTAGATAGATAGATAGATAGATAGATAGATAGATAGATAGATAGATAGATAGATAGATAGAGAGAGAAATAAATACAAGGAGAGGGCAAGAGAGAGAGAAAAAGATGCAAATACAAGTAGACTGCAATACAAGTACTAAACTTACAACTCTATATGACTTTCAGGGAGAGGAAGTCATAATTATATGGATGAGATTGATGCTGGAAGAGATGGCCAAGTACATGAATTTCAGGTGAGAATTTTTGTAATCAGCCGAAAAAATCGCGGAAACTTGCACGCTGGCAGTTAAATGACACGACGAATAAAGCAGTAAAAATACGATTCGTTAGTTTTTATATACTTGTTCTTAGTCACGACGATAACATCGGTCTCCATACGCACAAGCGTGATAACAGAGAAAACCATTAAATTGCCTAACTGCAAGTAAGAACAAAAACAGAATCGCTCAACGTCGAAACGTGGATTCTTCGCTGCCGCTTTATAATCGCATATTATATAGCGCACTTCTGCTGTTTGTGTGATATTTCGGTTATAATTGGTGTTTGCTCCTGTTCTATTGTAACTAATTTTACCCGAAGGCTGCCAATGCGTTGCTGCACAGCTGTGACGTATTGTGGCCATTTTCGATGTTACGTTTACTTATACTTTTTTTTAAACGCAGCTAGCTTAAAATGTACGAAGGTCTAGCTTTAAAATGTCTGGTCATTTTCCACATGAATCGAGTAGGGATCGAGCTAGCACTCGCGCGCCAGCGCAATTTCGCTTGCATTTGCTAGACGTTGTGCATCGTTGAGTTGGTCTGGGCGCTAAAATGGATTACAAATGGTGCAGCGAATGTTGTGTTTATTATACTAGATTATTCGCATGATTTCGGTTGTGATTCGTTAGTTTGGATTGTTGCCAGCTTCAGAGCGACGCACTGGAGCCTTCACAGTGGGTGAAATAATGCTAATTGGCTAATATAACTGAATTGCGTATATATATATAAATATATTTATTTTTATATATTATTGGGCGAAATATATAGTAGTTTTCTCTTTATAACATATGGAATAAAGGCGTAAAATTGTCACTTTAAACTAACGATGCACCGTGCTCATTGCGAATGACATAGGTCGCGCGCGGTATAAGTGAAATTATATGGGAAAAAATGGCATGGAAAACAAACGAGGCATTGCCATTCTACTCTTCCCGCTCACCCATTCCATCTCTGCTGTTAACTCCGTCCTGTGAGCTACATCGTCATGCCATCCTTCCGGCATTCCATGGTCTCTACATTATAGATCTGTAGCTACATCTTCATTGTCATCCTCCGCATCGCCTTCTCGACATTATAGATTCTGTAGCTGACAGTCGTGCATGCCATCCTCCGCATCCCTGTCTCTACCTTATAGATTCTGTAAGCTACATCATCATGCCATTCTCCGCATCCCTGTGCCTCTACCATCTATAGATCTCGTAGGTACATTCTTCATTCTAAGTCCGCAGTCCTTGTCTGCTACTTATAGATATGTAGCTACATTGTTATGCCATCCTCCGATCCGCTGTCTCTACCTTATAGAATCGTAGCTACATCGAACCTCAATTCTATCCGTCACTCCCTGTCTCTAACATTATAGATGCTGTAGGCTACATCTTCATCTATCCGCATCCTGGTCTCTACCTTACTAGATTCTGTAGCTACATCGTCATTACTATCGGCATCCCTGTCTCGTACCCTTAGAGATCTGTAGCTACATCGTCCATTCTATCCGCGACCCTGTCTCTACCTATAAGATCTGTAGCTACATCGTCATTCAATCCGCATCCCTGTCTCTACATTATAGATCTGTAGCTACATCTTCATTCTATCAGCATCCCTGTCTCTACATTATAGATCTGTAGCTACATCTTCATTCTATCCGCAACCTCATCTCTGCCTTAAAGGACAATTGAAGTCAAATTTTATAAACTTCTGTAACGTTTTTATACATATAAATACATTCAATAACGTATTCAATTTCAAATCCGGCGCCCGCAGTTCAAATCAGCAGTAAGAAACACATGAATATTAGTCTAGGTCATGTGACGTCACAGCCCCCTGTTGAAACACGCCATTATGTAAACATAGTACGTGTGATGTATAAGATGGAGACAGAAAGCGATAATTTCAATGATTCTAGTGATTACTCAGATGATGATGATATTTATAGTGATTTACCAGTTGGATATAGGTTTGAGCCTGAATATACACAAGAAGAAATTGAGGAGAATCGTCTGAAAAAGCAACGCGAAGAGTCGGCACACACTTCTCGAGAATCAGAACAGTCACAATTTATGGCGGAATGGAAGCTTCGGTACCAGATAGGACTGTAGACAAATACGGGTGTTCTTGTAGTGTTTGTGAATTAATGTGTACGGCACCTGAATGTATATGCTGCCATGAGAATGAGAAGACCAGGGTTATTGTAGACCAGTTCGACGCTAGACCAAGTGAGACATGCGAGTACACTGATCACCGGGCTTATCACGCGCTGTCAGAATCAAATATGTATGTGTACATGTACAAACATCTCTACGCAAGTCATGTACATAAACCGTGAATGCATTATCCACACAGGTAATATGTATGTACATTAATATAAGTACATTTACAGGCTACATGTTTGTTTTATGCTGTAACAATACTTTCACCTAGCATAACATATACTAGCGTGTTAGCACCGTTACGCTATATAATGGCGTGTTTCAGCAGGGGGCTGTGACGTCACATGAGCTAGATTAATATTCATGTGTTTCTTACAAATTGGACGCCGGATTTGAAATGGAATACGTTATTGAATGTATTTCTATGTATAAAAACGTTACAAAAGTTATAAAATTTGACTTCAATTGTCCTTTAAAGACCAGTAGCTACATTTTCATGCCTTCTCTACCCCAACCAACCCTCTCACCCTCCCCCTGTGCGTGCGCTTGCGCGTGTGCGTGTGCGTGCGTGTGTGTGTGTGTGCGTGTGTGTCAGGAGAGAAATA
>NW_014582834.1:0-5000 GCF_000485595.1 Priapulus caudatus
TTCAAGAAGATCAAATGATCGGCAAGTGTTGAATGACTATTAACTTATCATTTAGCGCAGCTGCTAGAGTTAAATGATATTTTCAGCGCTCTGTTAATTGTATTGATCATCAATGTTGATATATTGTTTAAAAAAATCAATGAGTAATGAATGACTTATTGTGGCGTTTGTTTCGTTTACTCGTTATAGGTCCATACCTATTTGCATGACTAGCACTGAAACGAGCCGAAAATATAATTATATAAGGAACATGAAAAACAAACCATAATAGATAATTCTTACAATACTAAGCTTTATACGATAACTTCGGTAGATCCGTTCATTGCCAGTATATCCAAGGCATGAAACGTTTTTTTTTCTGTGCGATAAACGAAACGTAATTTAGCTATATAGCAACGCTCGTCACGTGGACATTTACCTGCACATCACGTGCACATCACGTGCACATTATAAGCAAATAACGTGTACACACGCGTGCAGCGCGTGCACCTATCACGTGGACGTCACGTTCACATCGCTTGCATATATCACGTACACAATCTCGTGCACATCATACGCACACACACGTACGTCACCTGCGCACACCGCTGCACATATAACACTACGTCACGCTGCGCACACCGCGTGCACATATAACACGTACGTCACCTGCGCACACACCGCGTGCACATATTACACGCTACGTCACCTGCGCACACCGCGTGCCAATTAACACGTACGTCACCTGCGCACACCGCGTGCACAGTATCAACACGTAACGTCAACCTGCGGACACCGCCTGCACATATTATCACAGTACGTCACCTGCGCACACCGCGTGCACATATAACACGTACGTCACCTGCGCCACACCGCGTGCACATATACACGTACGTCACCTGCGGACACCGCCTGCACATATTACACGTACGTCACCTGCGCACACCGCGTGCAAATATTACACGTACGTCACCTGCTGCGCACACCGCGTGCACATATAACACGTACGTCACCTGCTGCGCACACCGCGTGCACATATAACACGTAGCGTCACTTGCGCAAACCGCGTGCACATATAACACGTACGTCACGCTGCGCACACGCGTGCACATATAACCGCGTACGCACCCCTGCGCCACACCACGTGCACATATTACACGTGCGTCACCTGCTGCGCACACCGCGTGCACATATTACACCTACGCTCACCTGCGCACACCGCGTGCACATCATTTACACGTACGTCATCTGTGCACACCGCCGTGCACATATTACGCGTACGCACCTGCGCCCACACGCGCCACATATTACACGTACGTCACCTGCGCACACCGCGTGCAAGCCACGTGCACGACACGCGCGCATCACGTGTCCATCGTTGTATATGCGCCTATGTCCCTCGCCATCAAAGGTAACTCATAGCATCATGTCGGTGGCGAAGCTCGCTGACCTCAGGTTCATGCTACAGCAACCAGTAGATCATATTCAGCGTGCTAAAGATGGCCGGAAACAGAATGCGCGCAGCCTTGTCGATGCGCGCTGACGCTGTTGCGCCGTCCCGTGCGCTCGAGGCGCCCTCCCATGCATCGTACCGACATCTGCCGCGTGAGGGCGTTGCCGGTACGCATTGACAGTTGTAGCGCTGGGTGCCGGATATGCAGTTCCACACCTGCGGCCAGAACGTGACATTTACCGACTGAGTGACGTCAGAGTAATTAACAAAATAATTACGGTGTGTAAGTTATCAGGTTCGTTAGTTGCTGGCTGGCTACATTGGTCTTCTAAAATTGGTCTTTCTACAAAGTGCTTTGTTATCGGTAGAGAGAAATATTGACGACCATATTCATTATCGAGCATATTCGCATGGAATCTCAGTTAAAACAAGGCACATGGGCATAGACGGTGCACGGCAAAATAATCGAGCCTACAATAGAAAATGACGAGGACACTGAGCTGTATATAATTAGCATCTACTATATAATAGTGGGAGGAGCCGAAGTGTCGTTTTACGTATCTCCTCCGAAACCGTTGCCGTGTGTGCTCGCGCGAATCGAGCTGGGGGCCCGTTCTGGGCGTCGCGACTAGATTCCGCTACGTTTTAGAACGCGATTTTTCGACGTTAAAGTGACTTTTTCAGGCAATTTCCTAAAAAGTTAGGTGCCCGAAGAAACTTCGGCATTCTCGGCGAAAACCCGCACCAACTTTTAAGATCGCAAAATCCGCATGCGCATGCAGTCCAAGCAGAGACCTGAATCACCTTGTGATTGACGTGCTCTCATCGCAAACCCCGCACCAAATTTTAAGATCGCCAAATCCGGCATGCGCCAGTCCAATCACAGCATGTGAATCACCTGCTACCGCAACGTCCAAGATCACCGCGCTGGACGAAAGACTGCTTGAAGTAAGTCTAGATTTTCATGCCTTTCAAACCAATTTTTTTCTAAACATGACTACTTGATTTTCTGGTATTTCCTGTACATCCAGCATTTGTCAA
This sequence comes from Priapulus caudatus, assembly GCF_000485595.1. Lineage (NCBI taxonomy): Eukaryota > Metazoa > Priapulida > Priapulimorpha > Priapulimorphida > Priapulidae > Priapulus > Priapulus caudatus. The sequence goes on from NW_014582834.1 coordinate 2,474, forward strand.
TAAACACATATCACACAGTGCCATGTCATAAAATACTACAAAATACTGTACACTATACCAGGGATAGAAATAGGAGTCCGCATCCTTAATAATTATCAACCCCTCATAGGATGAAACGATAGGACGAGGGAGCTACCGGTTTTCGTTGTACTTTCGTTCTCCCCTCCCAGGCGCCCACACGGCATCGCTTCGCGCCATAGACATGAAACAATCGTTCGCCCGTACGCACTAGCGGCAGGCGCGGTACACGCTAGCTATCTGTAACACCCGCTGTTGACTTTGCTGTCAGTCTACTGTCAGGTACTGTTCAAGGTATAATTTCATTTTTTACATTCTTATCCCCCCCAATTTTCTCAACGAATTTCACGTTTCACAAAATTGACCCCTGCGACTGTCAAATCCGCCGATTTCCGCGGATCCGCCGAAAAATCTCATCCGGAGTCAGTAGGCCTATGTATGCGTGTTGTGCGTGTGCATGCGCGTGCGCGTGTGCGTCGTGCGTGTAGGTGTGTGCGCGCCCGTTTGTGTATGTGTGCGTGGGTGCGCGTGTGATTGTGCGCGTGCGCATGGCCGTATGTGTGTGAATGCGGTGTGTGCGTTGCGCCGCGTGTGTGCAAATATTTGACAACGGGAGGTGTAACCGTGCCCGCGCGTACCCGGCTCCCAATGCGCTGACATTTTTAGACCGTTTCGACTATTTCGATTGTTTAAGAGCACACACATACCACACTATATATACCATAACCTTTTGAGAAATTGTGTGACCCTTCACCTAGCATAGCAAGCCAAACTAAACGCACGCCACGAACGCCACGCACGAACGCACGCACGCACACCAGCGCACGCGCGCACACGTACCACGACAAGAGACATTGCGGCCTGCGGTGTATAAACAGCCAATCACTGCGCGCACAGTTGTGAGACGAAAATTTAAGACAAACTCCAACGAGATACGGCTGCATTTGTATGTGTGTGTATGTGTGTGCGTGTGTGCGTGTGAGTGTGTGCGTGTGCGTGTGCGTGTGTGTGTGTGTGTATGTATGTATCCGTGTTGTGCTGCGTGTGTGTGCGTGTGTTGTGCGGTGTGCGTGTATTATTGTATGCTGTGTGCTGCGTGTGCATGTGCGTGTATGTTGTGTGTAAATTGGTATGTGTGTGCTGGCGTGCGGGCGTGTGATTGTGCCTGCGCATGCCCGTGTGTGTGTTGAATGCGGTGTGCGTGCGTGCGCGCGCGTGTGTGCAAATATTTGACAACGCGGAGGTGTAACCCTGCCCGCCGCCGTCCACTGATTTTCAAGAACATATATCTTCAAAACTACTCAATGCATTTAGCCTTTTTTTTTTAATTTTGACTTATTAATAATGCTTCGTACCAGAATGATATTTTCAAAATAAAAATGGTTAAAACGCCTTCCTTAAATCATACCCTAATCAAACCCGTCTGGAGGACGGGTAATAGTAGTTATTTATAATTGTGTAGTGATTATATACAGCCGCATGATTCAAGGTTTACGAAAGCTTAGTCGAGCCTTGGCTTACGCACGTAGCTGCCACTCCATACATTTGTGAATTCCGTAAAAAAATCTCTAAACGCTATGTAAGCGATTTTCGCCTCGCGCAATTCGCCAGCGAGCTTTTACCTTTCGCCAGCAGGGGTCGTCGTGTAATGGGGCGACCGCAGACGACGTATGGTCTTGCGGACGAATCACATTAACTCCCTTCGTGTCGCCATTCACTTGGTTCTGAGCTGCCTCGTTGCCGCTTGTGTCCTACGGAAGGAGAGACACGAGAAACATCTAAGAAGTATAAGAGCGCTTCTCACTAAGCTATATAGAGAACAGGGGCCCGTTATCAGAAACGAAAATAAAATCTAACATTAGTCTTTACCATTAAACTTTACGATGTTTCTGACAACGCCCACAAGCACGTTTAGTCTCAGAGAAGCACTCAAGAGTCATGCGCATGCACCGTTCTAATGGTAGATTCGAATACTTGCCGTATACGCTGTGGTTGTAATATCTGCCTTCTGCGTTCTTTCTCCCTGATTCACCCTCCTCTCCCCCCGGCATCTACTATATAACGCGTGCACCACACACATGCTTGCACGATAAAGGACTAATAATGACGTACGCACGCACGTCTACACACACACACACAACACACACACACACACACACACACACACACACACACACACACGACACACACACACACACCACACACACACACACACAGACACACACACAAACAACACACACACACACACACAAACACACACACACACACACACACACAACACACATACACACACACACACACACATCACACACACACAACACACACACACACACACACACACACACACACAGCACACACACACACACACACACACAAACGTACTCACACACCTGCCACAGATACGCGCACGACGCACGCAGGCACGCACGCACGACGCGCGTCGCCGCACGTCTTCGTAACTTCGTGACTTACCTCTTCCTCGCAGTCAGACAATACTCCTGAAACTCAT
>NW_014582835.1:6817-7079 GCF_000485595.1 Priapulus caudatus
TAGAGAGAGAGAGAGAGAGAGATAGAGAGAGAGAGAGAGAGAGAGAGACACACACACGCACACAGAGAATGTCTCGCCAGTGTACGACGCGTTGTTATGACACCGGGGAGCCATTCCGCAGATAAGCATAAATATTTATGCGAAGAGAGCGCGGGAGGAAAGGAAGGAGAAGAAGAGAGGGAGAGAGAGTTGAGTGAGAGAGAGAGAGAGGAGGAGAGAGAGAGAGAGAGAGAGAGAGAGAGAGAGAGAGAGAGAGAGAGAG
>NW_014582836.1:0-1987 GCF_000485595.1 Priapulus caudatus
AAAACGCAACGCTTTTCCCCGCGGTGCATATTCAGGCAGGAGCGATGAGCAGTTATCATGGCAACACCCCCACCCCCCCCACCACACACACATACGTGCGCGTGACCCAGAGATGAAACCGGCAAAGGAGGAATCGCAGCCGACTCGGTATCGCAATCGCTCCCTAGACTGGTACTAGTCCCCCAGTCTGGTCGACCATTGCAAGAAACCTCGCTCGAATTTTTTTTAAACTTCGAAATTTTCGTGCGAGAACCCCGTAGGAAATAAACTCCATGCTGACGCCGAAATCTGTCCGCCGCCGATTAAAGGATGCGATGCAGGGATGCTGCGGATTCGTCAGCATCAGTACCAGAAACCTGCGAGTCAACGACACATCCGCCTCCACCAACGGATGTGACCTGGTGACCTCGCCGTGACCCCGTGGTGACCTTGCAGTGACCTCGCACCTCACGAATCTCCGCTTGGCTTCCGGGGATCGGTGTAGTAAATCGATTTAATTGCGCGAAACAATAAAACACAAGAACGTCGCGAGAACACGGGCGAGATGCAATAAACAAAAGAATGCTTTGCCCGAATCCACGAGTAGTGCAATAAACACAAGTGCGTTGCACAAATCCACGCAACGCGCAATAAAAAAAAGATCACCAGGCAATCTTACGACACAGCGTGCGCTTCCACGTGTAGAGAGAGAGAGAGAGAGAGAGAGAGAGAGAGAGAGAGGGCGGAGAAGAGAGAGAGGGAGCGAAGAGAGAGAGAGGAGAGAGAGAGAGAGAGAGAGGCAGTGAGAGAGAGAGAGAGAGAGAGAGAGAGAGGAGAGAGGAGAGAGAGAAGAAGAGAGAGTAGAGTAGAGAGGAGAAGAGAGAGAGAAGAGAGAGAGAGAGAGAGAAGAGAGAGAGAGAGAAAGAGAGATAGAGCGAGAAGCGAGAAGCGAGCGAGAGAGAAGAGAGAGAGGAGAGAGAGAGAGAGAGAGGAGCGAGCTAAGAGGAGAGCAGAGAAAGAGAGGATTGAGAGAGAAAGAGAGATAAGAGAGAGGAGAAGAGAGAGACGAGAGAGAGAGAGAGGGAAACCAGAATGCGAGACAGTGAGCATAGAGAGCGGAAGCGAGGAGAGCGGGGAGACAAAGAGAGCGGAGAGAGAGAGAGATGCGCGCGAGAGAGAGCAGAGATCGATGGAGAGGAGGGATTTCCAAATAGCATCGCTAACGTATCACTGTCTCTTCCACCTCGTATTCAATCGACGTTTTTTTACTGCGAGTAAATAGAACATGCACATGGCTGACCCCTGGCGATTCAATGAGCAGCAGCCTACGATTAACGCCAGTGTATGAACCTTCGCAAAGGCATCAGCCGTAAGTTCATTAGCCCATAGTTTTCTGACTTTTAGGCAGGGTAATGGCTTTTCGACCTGGATAGCCTTTGGGTTCCCTTTGGCAGGGTATGCGCTTTTGGCAAAGGGCGTCGCCTTGGTAAGTTTATGCTCTTAGGAAGGGTAATGGATTCTTAACAAGGACATGTCGACCCTTTGGCAGGGTGACATGATTTATAGAGAAGCAGGGTACTATGGGTATTGAACGGGTATGGCTTTTGACTGGTGTAGCTTTGGCTAGGTATTACCTTTGACGCATATGTCCTTTGGCAAGGGCATAGCCTATGGCAAGTTCTGGCTTTAGGCATGGTAAGGGTATTGGCAGGTCGTGCATGACCCTTGGCAAGGTAACATGACTTTAGAAAGAAAAGGCATTTGAGCGGGTGTGAACCTGTACCTTTGACAGTGTATGACCTTTGGTAGGGTATGACCATTTCAAGGGTGAATTCAGTGTATGAATATTGGCAGGATATGGCCTTTGACGGAGTATGACCGTTTCAAGAGTATATGACCGTTTTAAGGGTATGACCGTTTCAAGGGTATGATTTTTTCAAGAGTATGACTTTTTCAAGGGTATGACCTTTTCAAGGGTACCACTTTTTCAAGGGTATGACTTTTTCAA
>NW_014582836.1:6382-7076 GCF_000485595.1 Priapulus caudatus
CGAGAGAGAGAGATAGAGAGAGAGAGAGAGAGAGCGAGAGCGAGAGAGAATAGCGAGACAGTGAGATAGAGAGCGGAGACAAAGAGCGAGAGAGAGAGAGGAGATGCGCGGAGAGAGAGGGATTTCAATAGCATCGCTACGTATCACGTTCTCTTCCATCTCGTATTCAATCGAGTTTTTTTACTGCGAGTAAATAGACATGACCTATGGCTGAATGCGATCAATAGCAGCAGGCCACGATTATAGCCAGTCTATGACCTTCGCCAAAGGCATAGCCTAAGTTCCATTAGCCCATAGTTCTGACTTTAGGCAGGGAATGGCTTTTGACCTGGTATAGCCATTGGTCCTTTGGCAAGGGCGTAGCCTTGGGTAAGTTATGCCTCTAGGAAGGGTATGGATTTTAACAGGACATGTATGACCTTTGCAGGGTGACATGACTTTAAGCAGGGTACTATGGGTATTGACAGGGTATGGCTTTTGACCTGGTGTAGCCTTTGGTAGGGTATGACCTTTGACAGCATATAACCTTTGGCAAGGGCGTAGCCTTGGGTAAGTTATGCCTCTAGGAAGGGTATGGATTTTAACAGGACATGCATGACCCTTGGCAGGGTAACATGACTTTAAGCAGGGTACTATGGGTATTGACAGGGTATGGCTTTTGACCTGGTGTAGCCTTTGGTAGGGTATTACCTTT
>NW_014582837.1:0-296 GCF_000485595.1 Priapulus caudatus
GCGTGTTTATGTCTGTACGCGCGTGTGTATGTCTGTACGCGCGTGTGTATGTCTGTACGCGCGTGTGTATGTCTGTACGCGCGTGTGTATGTATGTACGCGCGTGTGTATGTCTGTACGCGCGTGTATATATGTCTGTACGCGCGTATATATGTCTGTACGCGCGTGTGTATGTCTGTACGCATGTCTGTACGCACGTGTGTATGTCTGTACGCGCGTATGTATATCTGTACGCGACGTGTGTATGTCTATACGCGCGTGTTTATGTCTGTACGCACGTGTTTATGTCTGTACGCG
>NW_014582837.1:1616-2056 GCF_000485595.1 Priapulus caudatus
TACGCGCGTGTGTATGTCTGTACGCACGTGTGTATGTCTGTACGCGCGTGTGTATGTCTGTACGCACGTGTGTATGTCTGTACGCGCGCGTATATATGTCTGTACGCACGTGTTTATGTCTGTACGCGCGTGTATATATGTCTGTACGCGCGTGTGTATGTCTGTACGCACGTGTTTATGTCTGTACTCGGGTGTGTATGTCTGTACGCGCGTGTGTATGTCTGTACGCGCGTATGTATGTCTGTACGCACGTGTGTATGTCTGTACGCACGTGTTTATGTCTGTACGCGCGTGGGTATGTCTGTACACGCGCGTGTGTATGTCTGTACGCACGTGTTTATGTCTGTACGCGCGTGTATATATGTCTGTACGCGCGTGTGTATGTCTGTACGCGCGTGTGTATGTCTGTACGCGCGTGTGTATGTCTGTACGCGCGTGTG
>NW_014582837.1:3335-4262 GCF_000485595.1 Priapulus caudatus
TATGTCTGTACGCGCGTGTGTATGTCTGTACGCGCGTGTGTATGTCTGTACGCGCGTGTGTATGTCTGTACGCGCGTGTATATATGTCTGTACACGCGTATGTTTGGCTGTACGCGCGTGTGTATGTCTGTACGCGCGTGTATAGGTGTGCACGTGCGTGTATATGTGTGGATAGGTGTGTAAGTGCGTGTATATGTGTGCATATGTCTGTGCGTGCGTGTGTATGTGTGCATATGTCTGTACGTATGTGTCTATGTGTGCATATGTCTGTATGTGCGTGTCTATGTGTGCATATGTCTGTACGTGCGTGTACATGTGTGCATACGTCTGTACGTGCGTGTTTATGTCTGTCCGCGCGTTTGTATGTCTATACGCGCCTGTGTATATATGTCTGTACGCGCGTGTGTATGTGTGCATACGTCTGTACGTGCGTGTCTATATGTGTGCATATGTCTGTACATGCGTGTACATGTGTGAATATACGTCTGTACGTGCCTGTACATGTGTGCATACGTCTGTACGCGCGTGTGTATGTCTGTACACGCGTGTTTATGTCTGTACGCGCGTGTGTATGTCTGTACGCGGGTGTGTATGTCTGTACGCGCGTGTGTATGTCTATACGCGCGTGTATATATGTCTGTACGCGCGTGTGTATGTCTGTACACGCGTGTTTATGTCTGTACACGCGTGTTAATGTCTGTACGCGCGTGTGTAACGCGTACAGACACGGTACAGACATACACAGCGTACAGACATACACACGCGCGTACAGACATACACACGCGCGTACAGACATACACACGCGATGTCTGTACGCGCGTGTGTATGTCTGTACGCGCGTGTGTATGTCTGTACGCGCGTGTGTATGTCTGTACGCGCGTGTGTATGTCTGTACGCACGTGTTTATGTCTGTACGCGCGTGTATAT
>NW_014582837.1:4611-7075 GCF_000485595.1 Priapulus caudatus
CCCTGGTCACTATTTCAGTATTTGATATGGTTAGGGTTAGGATTAGGGTTAGGGAGTAGACGTAGGGGACTCCCTAGACTCGTTAGTGGAGTAGGCGAGGTACGGTCCGGCATATTAGATAGTACCAGGGTACGTTCCGGTATACCGGACCGTATCCAGGATACGTTCCGGCAGTACCCTGGGGGACATAGACCCTCTCAGCTTTACTGATAAAATTATACTCAAATTATACACTGCTTTGGAAGAAGGCATGGTATAGTATCTATTTTAGCGACATGAGAAGCCACTGCAAATCTCAACATGCATCTAGCCTCACTAGTAGTGCTGAGAGGGTCTATGTCCCCCAGGGTACTGCCGGAACGTACTCTGGGTACGGTCCGGTATACCAGAACGTACCCTGGTACCAGAACATATATATCAACGTGATTTATATGCTCAGCTGGTACTATCTAATATGCCGGACCGTACCTCGCCCACTTCACTAACGAGTTTAGGGAGTCGCCTATGCCTACTCCCTAACCTTAACCCTAACCCTAACGCTAACCCTAACCCTAACCCTAACCCTAACCAAATTAGATAGTTACCAGGGTACGTTCCGCTATACCGGACCGTACCCAGGGTCCGTTCCGGCAGTACCCTGGGGGACATAGACCCTATGCGCTTTACTAGGAGTATCATTCATACGTAATTTGCAAGGCTTTTCTGCTGCTGCTGAGGACTGGGGTAACACACATACTGATTTTGTATAGTCCCGAGTGTAACTTACGTATTATGGTATTGGTAAGTTACTAAGTATGACTTTGCAGTTTGTACCGATTCTGGATGTAAAAGGCAGTAAATTCAGAGATACCGTGTAATATAAAATATTAAAAGTCACTTTTAAATCATTGAAGTGCCTGAAATGAAATATACCTGTATTTTACGTATTGATTAAATTGGTAGCTGGCCCCGAAGCTAGATTTTTGTGAATATGCGGTCCAATGTGATACTTAGTAACTAATTTAAACAGATGCAAAATTTAAAACTTACGATAACAGGGGATCACAGGAACATCGTAATTGGATATCACAAGGCTGCTGATTCAGTGACTGGATGAGACTCGATCACAAAATTCACATTCATACACATTTATATGTATATCACAGTATGCATAATTATTATAATGGTTAACCACATATAAATAATATCTGATGAAAAAATGACACGGTCCTGCACTGTATTCTGCACAGCAGGACATAACGAATGAGTAGCGATCGTATGTCAAAATATTCAAAACAAGAGAACAAACGCCACTTGGAAATCATCGTTTAGATGAGTAATGTTCTTACTAATAAATATAAAATATAATCATCACTTACAATTGCAATAAATTTATATTTTATATAGGCTTGTCAGTGGAGTCAGGGGGTGAATCAGGGGCTGAGAACAATATATTACATTGCTTATATTCTGTTATATATCTATTCCGTACATTGATACATGTATGTACATGTAGTAATGAGACATGTATGTACACTGTACGTACATATGATATATGTTCTCAGATCAGGGGAAGGGGGCTGTACTAAACTCGAAACATGATTCTTGTGTTATTACAGGGCGGCAAACACAGATGTCGTGTTTCGTCTATATGCGGTTAGCATCAATGCTGATCCTGCCAAGCAGCGCTCGACTACAATCTAAAATCGGCGATTACTCACTGATCATAGAAGCTAGTGTGAGTGTGTGGTGTGTGGTGTGTGTGTGTGTTTGTGAGTGAGTGTCGGTGTGTGTGTGTGTGTGTGTGTGTTGTGTGTTGTCGTGGTGTGTGCGTAGGTGTCGCGTGCGTGTCTGTGTTACGTTGTGTGTGTTGTGTTTGTGTGTGATGTGTGTTTGTGTGGTGTGTGTGTGTGTGTGTGTTTGTGTGTGTGTGTGGTGTGTGTGTGTGTGTACGTGTGGGTGGTGTGCGCGCGTGCGTGCGTGAGTGGGGCGGTGCGCGGGTGCGTGCGCGTATTGTGACGTCGTGCGCGTGTGCGTCGGTGCGTGTGTGCGTGTGGTGTGCCAGTGTGTGTGCGTGCGTGCGATGGTGTGTGGCGTGTGTGTATGTGTGTGTTGCGTGTGTGGCCGTGTGCGTGGTGTGGCGGAGGTGCGGAGGTGCGTGGTGCGTGCCTTGTGCGCGCGTTTTTTATCAAGCATTGGGACAGATTATTTTGATGATGATTGATCGATGATTGACAGGGGTCTGCACGGTTCACCAGCACGACGGTAGAGGTCACTGTGCTCGATACAGATCGTATTTGCCACCGCATGTTTCAACAGGACACGTACACGACCCTTCTGCATGCATAGAGAAATTCTCCCCACAGGTGGAGAGTCAGCCTGGCGTAGCCAATCCTTCCTCTCCAACCCAGCCCTTCCTCCTCCCCATACACCCTGCCTCCACACCCCCACCTCTCCAGCTCCAACGCCCAACCTTATCTTGTGT
>NW_014582837.1:7892-8166 GCF_000485595.1 Priapulus caudatus
ATGTCTATACGCGCGTGTATATATGTCTGTACGCGCGTATGTATGTCTGTACGCGCGTATGTATGTCTGTACGCGCGTGTGTATGTCTGTACGCACGTGTTTACGTCTGTACGCACGTCTGTACGCGCGTGTATATATGTCTGTACGCGCGTATGTATGTCTGTACGCGCGTGTGTATGTCTGTACGCACGTGTGTATGTCTGTACGCACGTGTGTATGTCTGTACGCGCGTGTGTATGTCTGTACGCGCGTGTATATATGTCTGTACGCGCGT
>NW_014582838.1:0-5000 GCF_000485595.1 Priapulus caudatus
TGTGTGTGTGTGTGTGTGTGTGTGTGTGTGTGTGTGTGTATGTGTGTGCGTGCGTGCGTGCGTGCGTGCGTGTGTGTGTGTCTGAACGTATACCTGAAATATGGCCTGTCTTGTGCACGTACCTAAGATTGGATGGAACTGAATACCTATATAGTTGAAATAAGATAACTGTGGATATTCGCTACATTGTGTCTGATCTTTAATTCATGAATTTTACTTTGAACTGTCGCCGCTTGTCATAGGTAGATAAATAATTTAGGTATATTCCATTAGGTATTTCGTTCTATTTGATGTGGACAAAATTTGCATGTTGCGCTCGTGCGTACAGACAATTATGTTTACTGTGATCAGATCTGATGTTCAGTGCGATCAGGTGTAACGATGAGAATGTCACCGCTATATGCACTAAGCAAATGTAGCATGGGGCATGTTAACAGCTGAGTCCCACGGCCAGGTCTCAACCGATCTCTCATTTAGTCGCAAAAAATATATATAAACACAGACCGAGCCAATACCAGTACCCCCTCCCTCCACCCATCCACCCCTCCACCCCTCCACCCTCCACCCATCCACCCCTCCACCCCTCCACCCCTCCACCCCTCCACCCTCCACCCTCCACCCATCCACCCCTCCACCCCTCCAACGGGACAGGGTGGCGTTGGACGTGGCCGCGGGGGGCCCGAGGGGGGCGTCGCGGCTGTGTGTGGCATCACCCCCCTTCGCACCCCTCCAACCTCTACAAGCCCACCTCTCTACCTCTTCCACCACCCTCTCCACCCCTCCACCCTTCCAAACCCCGTCCACCATCCAACTCCATCCGCTTCCAACCCCCACCGCCCACCTCCCTCTACCCTAACAATCCAGCTCTCAACCCCATCCACCCCACCTACCCTCACTTTCCTCCTCCGATACCGTCCCCACGGTACCCACCAAATTAAAAAGACGAGTTGGGAATATCCTGTTCGGCCTGCTGGCTGGAGTGACCGACGGCATTTAAAACCGGTACCAAAATTACTCTATCAACTATTTACGTTTAATCCGTTAGGTCCTTTGGCTTTTGTGGGATGCGGACGTGGACGTCAAAATTAACGGCAATAACCTTTTGATACTTAAATGGTCTATTGCTATATACCCCTCCGCCAAAAGTTGCCCCACGGAGTTTATTTTTTCACCAGGCCCCTTGTTGGGTTGGGTTTTAAATTGCGGGTTCCTTGTTGCAACAGCCAAAAAATTTAAACAAGAAATTAGTGGAACGGATTTTCGCGTATTCCAAAATCTCTCTTCTCCCACGATTTTAAGCTTAAAAGGGAAATGGGGTAACTTAAGAATTGCATTAGGCTTTGGTGTGAGTCCGGATCCAATTAAGTTAATTAATTAATTAATTACAATTTTTTAGATTACGGTCAGAAATGCGGTAACTGTAGAATTGCATTACATTTTCGTGGTGATCCGGCATCCCACGGTCTTAATTAATTAGATTTAATTAATTTACCTTTGGTCAGGATTAGGTGTCAGAAATGGAGGTAACTTAGAATCTTGCTGAATTGATATTTTGCTGTGCGCTGATCCGCGACCAATTAACTTATTTAGCTAATTAATTAATTAAATTTTTAGCATGAGGTCAAAGAAATGGGGTAACTTAGAATTTATTTACATTTTCGTGTGGATCGGGATCCAATTAATTAATTACATTCAATTAATTAATTAGATTTTCAGGATAGGATCAGAAATGGGCGGTAACTTAGAATGATGATATTTTGGTGCCTGTGATCCGGATCCAATTAATTAATTATAAATTTTTACAGTTTGAGAGAATTGAGCATACTTTGGCGCGAGGGTCTGCCGCCTCTCCGCGCAGTGCTCTAGTTAATCAGCTGATAGTTTAATGTTAGCGTATAGTTATAGTGATATTTTGGAATCGTAGCTATAGCTTATAGTATAGTTGTAATTGTCAAGCTATAGTTATAGTCATAGATTTTAATGTTAGCCTATAGGTTATAAATATAGTTTATGTTAAGCTAGATTATAGTGTATAGTTTTAATGGCTGTAGCCTTTATAGTTATAGTATGTTTACATGTTACTTATATTCATAGTATAGTTTAATGTTCAGCTAAGAAGCATATAATTAAAGTTGTAATGTTAGCTTTATTTATAGGCCTATAGTTTAGCCAGCAATGGTCGCTGTGTCGGGTATCACGGTACTACAGATATGTACCCGCAGGTAGTTTTAGGTTGTTTAGTTTTATGTTTATATTTTTTATATGAGTACTGTTTTAGGGCTCTTAGGGCTTCAGGCGTGAGGTTAGCGGCTAGGGCTAGGGTTAGCGGTTAGGGTTATGCGCGCGGCTTACGGAGTACACTTCTGTAGCCTACAAGTCTGGTACACTTTTCTTGATATACATATATGTACTTCGCGCGGTACATATCTGTAGCCCTAGCCTGATACGACAACACCCCTTAGCTATAGTTTAGTGGAACTAGAGACCGGAATGAACCACGCTAACAAAAATACCTAATAATATAGAATAATATATGTAGTATATAGCTACATTATATACCTACTGTGAGAACAAACATCGCAATACTAAATTATTAAACTTTGTCTTATCATGTGAAAATAATCGTTAATGAAAACTCGCGCTCGGCTCGTGTCCCGGATGTGTAAAACACTGTAAATATTCGAACGTATTATACGTTTTCGTAAGCCAGTGGCGCCGCAGATAGAAGCACTGGAAGCACAGTGCTTCAGCTAAATTTTGGGTTAAAACATTTGTCTTAAATCTCTCTCGCAAGACTCACCAGATTGCATCGTCCAGGACGTCTACCACTTCAACACATTTTCAGGGGGCATGCCCCCAGACCCCCCTAGCATTGCAGCGAGCCTACAGCGCCTTGCCTTTTTATTATCACTGAGCATTTTGTCCTCGTGCGTCTACTTCTCAAGACCGGTGGGCGTCAGTGCCGTAGACTGTTTAGCGTTTGCCGGAGAATGTTTTGAAAGTTTAGCAATATCAGATAAGCTTTGTGTAGTGAATTTTTGCCCAACATTAGACGAGCTCACTAGTAGGGTATATCTATGCATTTTTTGTGCTTGAGAACATGCAGTTTGGAAGCGATTTTACCAGACTTGCGACAGACGATGATTGTCTAAGCAACGTACCGCTCAACATCGAACAGAGCGAGGTGAACGGCCCAACGTTTTCTGTGGCCCAATGTAATGTAGTTACAGGTCCTGGCGCCTATTCTTGCATTTCTGGGTTCGGTCCCAGAAGTGCGAATTCTGTCTGTCATTTTCTTTATCTATATGTTTAGAGAGCAGAGAAAGTGCAGAGAGAGAGAAGAGAGAGAGAGAGAGCAGAGAGAGCAGACAGCAGACAGATAGAAAGATAGATAGAGCAGAGCAAGATAGATTAGGTAGACAGAGAGAGCGCAGATAGAGGGAGAGCGAAGAGGCAGAGAGAGAGAGAGAGCAGAAAAGAGAAGAGAAAGAGAGAGAAAGAGAGAGAGAGGAGAAAGCAGCCAGAGAGAGAGAGAGAGACGATGAGAAGATGAGAAGAGAGAGAGAGAGCAGACGAGCAGAGAGCGCCGCAGCGCAGAATTATTGGATGATAAAAACAAAATAAAATTTTTCAAACGTTCAAGCTTCTGTAACCTTTTCATATTTAGTGCGCGTCTTCATGATCACAATGCCTTTCACTTCTATGAAGCCCATACGTCATGAACGGCGTTAGTTATACACTTGATAATGCCGTCGCGATTAACATATTGATCAATTAAGCGAAATGACACAAGCAGAAATAATTGGCCATATACGCGTTAAGCATAGCGCAGACACTGCTGAGTGGGGAGGAGTGAGGGCTCTTCTCGTCTCGATAGAAAGGGATTTCTCCATCTATCGTAGCAACATGTTCTGCAGCCATCCATGACAAATTACGCAACATACGCATAACGCTCTCTATGACACTATTTTTTATAGGAAGATTCTTCCTATGACAAATATTGGCGAGTCAAACTTTCGTTCCGCTTTTACAGCTGAAATGTACTGCTGGCGTTCATTAATAGCGGGGGGCGGATTCTAAACTCCTATGATGCGCACAACACATACAACAATATTTGTCATAGGAAGAATCTTCCTATGATATGACAAACAGTGTTCATAGGAGAGCGTGTATGCGTATGTCGTAGTTGTCACAGATGCTAGCAGGACAGGCGGCCTATCTAAAGCCGATGTCGGACAACTACGAACAACGAACGCCTTCCTTCAGCATCCGCGGTTTTACTGCTGCTGGCTTCTTCCCCCTTTCTGGTGCTGACAAGCCGGCCCCTGATCTAATAGACCTCGCGTGTCGTCGTGAGCACGGAATGTGACGAAGTTTTGGACGAAAACACGCCACGGTGGTGCGCAGTGCGAGCATGCCCTAATTGCGCATGGCGCGATGTCGCCTCTAACTGTCGATGCAGTCCCACCCATGTGCGTGTGCACAAACTAATGTGTATATCTGATGCAAACACATTTACTGGATGAGGTCTGCATACGGTCCCATTTGATGATATTAACGCTTCATAGCTTTCATATTGAATTTCCGGTGTCCCGCCTGTGGACTAGCGCCTGTATTTTCCTACACACACGCACTGATACTGAAACGCACATCTCAACCCATACGCACATGCACACCACACGCATACATACACGCGCAAACACACGCCACGCGACGCGACATGCACGCGCACACGCATACATACACGCGCAAACACACGCACGCACGCAGCAGACGGAAGCGCGCAAAAGTGATTAAAGAGAGAGAGCGAGAGAGAAAAGAAAAAGAGCAGAGAGCGAGAGAGCAAGAGAGCAGCGCAGAGAGTAGAGAGAGAGAGAGCAGAGAGAGATAGAGAAAGAAGAGATAGAGAGAGCAGAGAGAGAGAAAGAGAGAGAGAAAGGGTGTTGTGCTGTGTGTTGTGTGTGTGTAGTGTGTGTGTGTGTGTGTGCGGTGGCGTGTGT
>NW_014582839.1:0-7070 GCF_000485595.1 Priapulus caudatus
ATATATATAGTATATATATTATATCAAAGAGCAGATAAAGAAGGTGCTTTTATTATCTGGCTCTTGATTTATATATATATATATATATATATATATATAGCGCCAATTGTATATTGGTCTAGTAGAAGATTATTACCAATCTAGTGGTTTCCAAGTTAGTCCATGGATATGGCACATGAAAGTACTAACGTAGATGTTCGCCATACGTTCACGAACATTTTTGCCACACAGGTCTGGTCCTATGATTGTTAAAAAGTGGAAACACGGCAGGGATTGTTCTCTCATTTTGATGTCTGCGCACAGGTAGCCGATGTATGAGATGGATCTTTCTCTGTCAAGACTGGAGAGCATAGAGAGCAGCGTGCTAGACTGGTTCACCGGAAAGAGAGACAGCAAGTGTGCATGACATCAATCAACTGCACACTACCACATATTACGCAGCACGACAAATGCGAAGCGCCCGAGACACGACCAGTACGCCGCTTAGATAGCAAGCTACGCAATAAAGGACTGACCTGATGTATACACTATAGTTTGTAAACTGAACTCAGAATGCAATGACCCCGACCCATTTTGATGTCACTGCAGCGGCGCTTTGAGTCCGCGTGTGTTGATGTACGTATGCGTGCATGCGTGCGTGTAGTACTTTATTATTTACATGGTTTGAGTAATGTTATGATTAAGAATTTGGGTGTTACGCGTTCCAGGGGTTAGGGTTCGGGTTAGGGTTTAGAAGTTAAATGTTAGTGTCAGAGTTAGGGTTAGAGTTAGTGTTACGAGTTACGGGTAGAGTTATGCTTGAGGCGCTGTGTTAGGGTTAGAGTTAGGGTTAAGTGAGGCCCTACTCGGACGATGTGTTCAGAGTACTGTATCAAACTCAGCCAAGATAATGTCCATTCAGCTGGCATGCCATTATTCTTATCCAAAAACCTAATCTTGGTGTTGCCAGTAGAGTAATTGCTTAGCGACACTAGTACTGGCCTAACTACACAGAGTGTAATCCTGAAATCCAAGTCCCCAAATTCATTTCAGCCTACATTGCAACAGTAGCGATCACAACTGCATAAACTATTTTTCGCAGTGTTGACATGCAGTAGCGGTTGTCGCGGTAACAGGCATTCATCATCTCTCAATCATTTCAACATCATCACGTTCTGATGTGCTTTCTTTTACTGGCCATATAAAGTTCCATTGTGTTTCGCATTCAGGTTGTAAATGTTGCGCATTTCCATGTGACTCTCCCAATGGTTGCCATGATTACTGCGATAGCTGCGTAGTGTACTTCTGGAATGAGTTTCCGCATTATGCGCGAGCGTAGCAGGTACAGAAAGAAGAGGTTTGACGAGGGAACAGGGCCAGGCAAGGACAGGACGCGAAGGCATAAAGAAAGTGTTTTGTACCCACAAGCTAGGGTGCTCTTTTAACTATAAACAATGTCAGCAGAATGAAAGTTTATTAGGGAAATCTGTGCTGAGATAACCCATATTAACCATTTAAATGCCATATTCATTCACAATAATATAACTCCTCTGGTGAGATATTGCGCATGGCGCTAACACACTAACGTAGCCAGATTTGTGTGTACTGGCTGGTATAGACGCAGCTGGGGCCCTTACATGTGCAATATCTTCCTCGCTATTTCTTAGATGATCGCCTACTGATAGAATGTTATCATATAAATCTATGGCTAGGATAACTCCTCTTTCATTTTAAATACATAATCTTTGCAACAAATACGATTGCTCTCGGGAGATATTGCGCATGCGCGCGCACCGTGTTCAGGCGTAGCAGTGCGCGTCGAGGCAATCTTCAATAAATATAACTTGCTGGGGAGAGAAGGGTGGGGACCAAGGGAAAGTGGCTGGAAGTACAGCTGAGAGGCGGTGAGAGAATGAAGGAGCTGAGGTCGTAAGGGAAAGGGCACGGCAAGGGAGGACGCGAAAGGCATAAAGAAAGTGTTTTTGTACCACAAGCTATAGGGCGCGTCTTTTAACAAACTATAAATCACATGTCAACGATAAAAGTTAGTTAGGGAAATCTGTGCGCTGAGATCCTCCTAACTATTTTAAATGCATATTCATGCACAAATATAACTCCTCTGGTGAGATATTGGCGCATCACGCTAACACACTAACGTAGGGCCAAGATTTGTGTACTGAACTGGATACGCAAGCCTGGGACCTTACATGCAATATCTCCTCGTATTTCTTTAAGATGATTGGCCTACTGATAGATGTTATCATATAAATCTATGCTAGGATAGACTCCCTCTTCATTTTAAATGCATAATCCTTGCAAAATACGATTGCTGCTCGGGGAGAAATATTGCGCATGCGCGCGCACGACGTGTTTTGGCGTGCAGTGGGCCGTCGAGGCAATCTTCTAATAATACTTGCTGGGGGAAAGAGAAGGGTGGGAGACCAAGGAAAGATGGGCTGGGAAGACAGCGAGAGGCGGTGAGCAGAAGAAGAGGGTGAGCGAGGACAAGGGCAGGCAAGGGGCAGTGACGCGAAAGGCATAAAAGAAAGTGTTTTTGTACGCCCACAAAGCTATAGGGCGCTCTTTTAACTATAAACACATGTCAACGGATAAAAGTTTTATTAGGGAAATCTGTGGCTGAGAATACCTCCTAACTATTTAAATGCACTATTTCATCAGCACAAAATATAACTCCTCTGTGAGATATTGCGCATGGCGCTTAACACACTAACGTAGCCAGATTTGTGTACTGGCTGGTATTACGCAGCTGGGACCTTACATGCAATATCTTCGCTCCTATTTCTTAAATGATTGGCCTACTGATAGAAATGTTATCATATAAATCTACTGGCTAGATAACTCCCTCTTCATTTTAAATGCCATAATCCTTGCAAATAATCGATTTTTGCTCTCCGGAGATATTGCCGCATGCGCGCGCACCGTGTTTTTTGGCGTGGCAGTGCCGTTTGAGGCAATCTTCATAATATAAACTTGCTGGGGGAGAGAAGGTCGGAGACCAAGGGAAGGTGCTGGGAAGACAGCCCGAGAGGCGGTGAAGAGAAGAAGGAGGCTGAGCGAGGGACAGGGCTAGGCAAGGGGCAGGACGCGAAGGCGTAAAGAAAGTGTTTTATACCCCAACAAGCCTATAGGGCGCTCTTTAACTTATAAACAACATGTCAACGGATAAAAGTTTATTAGGCGAAATCTGTGCCTGAGAATACTCCTCCTAACTAA
Organism: Priapulus caudatus; assembly: GCF_000485595.1. NCBI lineage: Eukaryota > Metazoa > Priapulida > Priapulimorpha > Priapulimorphida > Priapulidae > Priapulus > Priapulus caudatus. The sequence goes on from NW_014582839.1 coordinate 3,214, forward strand.
TTTTTAAATGCATATTCATCACACAATAATAACTCCTCTGGTGAGATATGCGGCATGCGCTAAACACACTAACGTAGCCAATTTGTGGTAACTGTGCTGTTATAACGCAGACTGGACCTTACATGCAATATCTTCCTGCTATTTACTATTAATGATGGCCTACTAATGAAAATATTATTAATATAGAATCTATGCTAGGATAAACTCCTCTTCATTTTAAATGCCATAATCTTTGGCAAAATACGATTGCTTGTCGAGAGATATGCGGCATGCGCGCGCACCTCGTGTTAGCGTGGCAGTGCGAGGGTCTGAGGCAATCTCCATAATATAACTTGCCTGGGGGAGCAGAAGGGTTGGGAAGACCGGAGGGAGAGGTGGCAGGGAAGACAGCCGAGGGGCGGTGAGAAGAAAGAAGGAGGTTTGAGCGAGGGACAGGGGCGGGCAAGGGAAAGGACGCGAGGGCATAACGTAGGTGTTTTTGTATCCCCACAACTAGGGACCAGGGCTCTCCTAACTATAAACTACATTTCAACGAATAATAAGTTTCTTATGGAATCTGGGCTGTAGCATACGCCCTAACCATTTTAATGCATAATTCATGTTACAGAAATATAACTCTCTGTGAGTATATTGCGCATGCGCTAAACAAGCCTAACGTAGCCAGATTTGTGTACTGGCTGTAACGTCAGCTGGGAACCTTACATGCAAATGTCTTTCTCCCATTTCTTGTAAATGATGCCTTACTAATAGAATGTTATCATATAAACTCGTAAGCTAGGATAACCCTCTTCATTTTACATGCATAATTTTGGCAAAATACGATTGCTCTCAGGGAGATATTGCGCAGCGCGCGCACCGTGTTAGGCGTGCAGTGCCGTCTGAGGCAATCTCCATAATATAATTGCTGGGGAGAGAAGGGTGGAGACCGAGGGAAGGTGGCATGGGAAGACAGCCGAGGGGCGGGTGAGAGAAGAAGGAGGTTGAGGGAAGGACAGGGCAGGCAAGGAAAAGGACGCGAGTGCAATAAAGTAGGTGTTTGTACGCCACACAGCTAGGGCGCTCTCCTAACTAAGAAACACATAGTTCAACGGATTAAAAGTTTATTAGGAAAATCTTGGCTGAGATACCTTCATAACTTTTTAAATGATATTCATGCACAAAATATAACTCCTTGGTGAGATATTGCGCATGCGGCTCAACACAACTAACGTAGGCGCAGATTTTATGTAGCTGGCTGGTATACGCCAGCTGGGACCGTTACATGGCAATACTTCCCTCTAACATTCTTAATAATGATGCCTACTGATAGAATGTTATTATATAAATCTATGCTAGGATTGAACTCCGTCTCTTTTAAATGCAAATAATCCTTGCAAAATCCGATTTGCTCCTCGGAGATATTGCGCATTGCGCGGCGCACCGCGTGTCTTGGCGTGCAGTGCCAGTTCGAGGCAATCTTCATAATATAACGTTGCTGTGGGGGAGAGAAGGGTGGGAGACCAAGGAAAGCGTGGGCTGGGAAGACAGGCCGGGGGCGGTGAGAGAAGAAGGAGGTGAGCGAAGGACAGGGCAGGCAAGGGAAAGGACGCGAGGGCATAAAGTAGGTGTTTTGTATCCCACAAGCCTGGGGCTCTCCTAACTAGACAACACATGTCAACGGATAAAAAGTTTATTGAAGGGAAACTGTGCTGAATGATACCTTTCTAAACTATTTATAATGCATATTCATGGCACAAAATATAACTCCTCTGGTGAGATATTGCGCATGCCTAACACACTAACGTAAGCCAGATTATGTACTGCTTTGGTATAGCGCAGGCTGGGAGACGCTTACATGCAATATCTTCCTCCTATTTCTTAAATGATGCCTACTGATAGAATGTTATTATATAAATCTATGCTAGGATACACTCCTCTTCATTTTAAATACATAATCTTTGCAAAAATACGATTGCTCTCGGGAGATATTGCGGGCATGGCGCGCGCAAACCGTGTTAGGCGTGCAGTGCCGTCCGGAGGCAATCTTCATGAATATCAATTGCTGGGGGAACGGGATATGGAGACTGGGAAATCCCCGGCAGGAAAGATAGCTGGGGGCGGCTAGATAAAAACTTTTTTATGATCCTCTGGTGAGAAAATCCATCGCTGAACCTCACGAAACATAGCCGATTGTGTGACTGGCATATGCAGCGCTTCTTCCAATTTCTTAGAAGAAGTCTAGCTGATGGAATTTTATCATATAAATCTTATGCTAGAATACCTCCTCTCCAATTTGAAATGCCATAATTTTTTTGCAAAATAAAATTTTCACCAGGAAATATTGCGCATGCGGCGAGCACCGTTTCAAGGAGGGCAGTACGGACTAAAGAACAACTTGCATAATATATATTGCTGCGAGAGAGGTGTGGAAAACTGAAGAAAAGCGGAAGGGCAGATATCTTAGGGGTGGTAGAAAATAGAAGGAGGCTGAACGAGGGACAAGAAGAGGCAGCGAAAAGTGGAGAGGATGAAATGGGAGTTTTGCACCTTGCAGGCTAGGGCGCTCTCCATTTAATAAAGTCACACAGGTCCTATTAATAAGAAATTTATTAACAGGAATGTCTATGCAGAGATACCCCCTAACCATACTAATGCATATTTATCACAAAATATGACGCCACTCACTCCACAACCACAGGAAACAAAAACGCCTACTTTCGCTAATACTTCCACATAACCCTATCCTAAACCATAATATTAAATTTACAAAGTAGAAGCCATGTCGACAGACATTTTTAGCACCAAACTACGGGATTATTCACTTCCCATATGAATCCACTACATGGACCACTGTCTATGGCTATAGGGTCTATGTCGCGCCGACAGGGTACTGCGGCGGAACGTACCGCTGGTACGGTCCGGTATACCCGGAACGTACCCTGTAACTATCTAATATGGTTAAGGGTTACCCAGGGTTAGGGGTTAGGGTAGGGTTAGGGAGTAGCGTAGGCGACTCCCCTAGACTCGTTAGTGTAGATGGAGGTAGGCGAGGTACGGTCGCGCATAATTAGATTAGTACCCAGGGTACGTTACACCGGTATAACCGGACGTACCCAGGAATACGTTCCGGCCAGTAACGGATGCAATACTGTCTTCCTTTTCAGACGTGTTGCCGGCAGCTTCTTGCAGACAGATCGCCGCCTTGCTGTCTCCGTCTGTCGTCAGGACACCTATGCAAAGTGGATTCAAGTCCTTTGCAAGCTCTTCCATGATTCTCCCTGCATAGCGCCTCTTATCCTCATTGAATCTGTCGCGATGCAAGTTTGCTGAACACTGGCCAGGGTGATTTGAGCAGATCACGTATGTAAATTTAAATTATTCAGAGTTGTAACGACAGAGAAATGTGTCCAATTTTAATGGGCTACTGTGGCAGAAGTCTAAATCGAGAATCTTTTCACAATCATTGACCACCTGTGATGATTCTACGTATGTAAATTTAAATTATTCAGAGTTGTAACGACAGAAATATCTTATTTTAATGGGCTACTGGCAGAAGTTGAAATCGAGAAATCGGCATGTATCTACTTTTCACAATGATCGACCACCTGTGTGTGAAATGGGTAAATGTATGTGAAACATCTGCTGTTATAGTACTCTGTTACTGTGACATATCCCTGACTAACTGAAGCCACTAAGTTATTCAGATGTTCTGCGCGTATTAAGGAATTACAAGGTTAATTACCATTTGCAATCACTGGCAGCAAGATCAAGTGCCCCTTTCCACCATGCTCACTCTACCGCATAGCACATATATATGTATGTATATATATATATATACATATATGTATATATATATATATATATATACATACATATAT
>NW_014582840.1:0-643 GCF_000485595.1 Priapulus caudatus
GAGGTGGAAGAGAAAGGAGAGGAGAGAGGAAAGACAGAGGAGACAGGAGAGAGAGATACTGAGAAGAAGAAGAGATGAGGAGGACCGAGAGAGATGAGAGAGAAGATTGAGAACTGTAAAAGAGAGAGAGAGCAGAGAGAGAGGAGAGATGACGAGAGAGGGAGAGAGAGTGAGGAGAGATGAGAGATGAGGATCTGAGCGGAGGGAGAGGGAGAGAGAGGAGAGAGAGAGAGAGAGAGAGAGAGAGTGTGTGTGTGTGTGTGTGCGCGCGATGCAGAGATAAGCTACCAGGCTGAAAGAAACGAATTGGGCTTGCAACATCACCGTGTCATCTCGCTGCTTTTCAGCAGATTATGATCCGCGGTCGTTGTTATCGACGCGTGTGTGCCTGTGCGACGTGTGCGTGCGTGCGTGCGTGTGCGTGTGCGTGTGCGTGTGTGTGTGCGTGTGTGTGTGTCTGTGTATGTGTGTGTGTGTGTCTATCGGTTTATCTATCTTTCACTCCATCCATCTATCGGTCGCAGGTCTGTATTGGACGTAGTGTCGGCTACAGGTGGAGCTGCTGTCGTTTTTTATGTTCGTCTGCATGTCGTCGCAGCGCACGAACATGAGCGTGCGGCGATCAACTGTATGGTCAACCACA